>NC_091317.1:5911085-5983585 GCF_038502225.1 Cherax quadricarinatus
CCCCTAACAACAATATTCAACATATCTATCGAAGCAGGGAGATTAACTGAAGTATGGAAGACAGCAAATGTAGTCCCAATTTTTAAAAAAGGAGACAGACTAGAAGCACTAAACTACAGACCAGTGTCACTGACATGTATAGTATGCAAAGTCATGGAGAAGATTATCAGGAGAAGAATGGTGCAACACCCAGGAAGAAATGAGCTTATCAACAACAGCCAACACGGTTTCAGAGACGAGAAATCCTGTGTCACAAACCTACTGGAGTTCTATGACAGGGTGACAGCGGTAAGCCAAGAAAGGGGTATGCAGATTACATTTTCTTGGACTGTAAGAAGGCGTTTGATAAAGTTCCACACAAGAGATTTGTGCAAAAGCTGAAGGACCAGGCAGGGATAACAGGGAAGGTACTACAATGGATCAGGGAATACCTGTCGGGAAGACATCCGAGAGTCATGGTACGTGACAAGGTGTCAGAGTGGGCGCCTGTAACGAGCGGGGTCCACAGGGGTCAGTCCTAGGACCAAGCTGTTTCTGGTGTATGTGAACAACATGATGGAAGAAATAGACTCAGAAATGTCCCTGTTTGCAGATGAGAAGAATTCAGTCGGAGGAGGACCAGGCGGGACTACAAAGGGATCTGGACAGGCTGCAGGCCTGATCCGAGAACTGGCTCCTGGAGTTCAACCCCACCAAGTACAAAGTCATGAAGATTGGGGAAGGGCAAAGAAGACTGCAGACGGAGTACAGTCTAGGGGGCCAGAGACTACAAACCTCACTCAAGGAAAAGGATCATGGGGTGAGTATAATACCAGGCACATCTCCTGAGGTGCACATCAACCAAATTACTACTGCAGCATATGGGCTCCTAGCAAACCTAAGAATAGCATTCCGACATCTCAATAAGGAATCGTTCAGGACCCTGTACACCATGTATGTCAGGCCTGTATTGGAGTATGCGGCACCAGTTTGGAACCCACACCTAGCCAATCACGTAAGGAAATTAGAGGAAGTGCAAAGATTTGCAACAAGACTAATCCCGGATCTAAGGGGCATGTCCTTCGAGGAGAGGTTAAGGGAAATAGACCTGACGACACTGGAGGACAGGAGAGATAGGGGGGACATGATAACGACATACTGAGAGTTGAAAAGGTGGACAGAGATAGGATGTTCCAGAGATGGGACACAGTAATAAGGGGTCACAATTGGAAATTGAAGACTCAAATGAATCACAGGGATGTCAGGAAGTATTTGTTCAGTCACATAGTTCAGGAAGTGGGATAGTATGGGAAGTGATATAATGGAGGCAGGATCCATACATAGTTTAAGAAGAGGTATGATAAAGCTCATGGAGCAAGAAGAGAGCGATTTAATATTGACCAGTGAAGAGGCGAGACAGGAGCTATGAATCGACCCCTGCAACTACATATAGGTGAGTACACACAAGAAGATAAGCAGTCTCTCTATAGACCAAAGCGCTGTATAGCCCATGTGGCTTAGCGCTTCTTTTTGATTATAATAATGATAATTTATAGACTAAATGTTGATAAAACAAAGTCAAGAGAAAAGTTGATAAGAGAGAGAGAGACAAGACAACTTAAAAAGAAAATTAAAATACCAAGTGTGATAGAGGAGGGTCGAGAAGGTAGCGAAGTGGGAGGGGGTTTGTTGGGCAGTATAGGGGAGGGGGATGAGGGATGCGTGAGGCAGGAGAGGGGAGGGGTATGAGATGGTTTGGTGGGGGCGGGGTAGGAGTGCGTGGGAAGGTTGGTCCAGTTGGTGTCGTGGGCGGAGGGACAGCGGGGACAGGTGGGCGGACGGGCGGAGGGAGAGGTGGGCGGGTGGGCGGGCGGGCAGAGTGGCCACTCAGTGTCCTTGGCATAGTATGCAAGACCCGCTCCTCAGCCTCCTGCCCTCTCCCTATCTCCATCCTCCATCCTCCCTATCCCCATCCTTCATTCTCTCTATGTCCTCCCTGTCTCCATCTTCCATCATCCTCTCTATCCCCATCCACTCCCCCACACCATCCATAACCTACAACCTCCTAACCCAGAATTTTGTAGATGTACAATATCCGTTCTCCCGGGAACACAAGATACATCAAACTTTACACCAGAGTAATACGCTGATCAGTGAGGCTGTTGGTGCTAGCAACATGCAATTCATCGTATGCATCACAGCTTGTCTGATCAGTAATTGACCTGAGCAACTTTTCAAGTTCCTCTTGAAGACAGCCAGGGGACTGTCGGTAATTCTATGTATGAGTGGTGTTGAAAAGTCTTGGTTCCCCTACGCTTATTATGTCACCCCCTAGTGTGCTCTGTCTTCCCACCATGTGTAGGCTAGACTTACTGCCTACACATTTATTATTATTATTATTATTATTATTATTATTATTATTATTATTATTATTATTATTATTATTATTATTATTATTCCAACCCACAGCCGCAGTTCTCCAGTACTACCACCGCTAATTCTATTACCAAAAATACTATTAACACCACCACCATCACCATAACCGTCACTATTAACACCACCATCACCATAACCGTCACTATTAACACCACCACCACCATAACCGTCACTATTAACACCACCATCACCATAACCGTCACTATTAACACCACCATCACCATAACCGTCACTATTAACACCACCAACATTAACATAACCGTCACTATTAACACCACCATCACCATAACCGTCACTATTAACACCACCACCATAACCGTCACTATTAACACCACCACCATCACCATAACCGTCACTATTAACACCACCATCACCATAACCGTCACTATTAACACCACCATCACCATAACCGTCACTATTAACACCACCACCATAACCGTCACTATTAACACCATCACCATAACCGTCACTATTAACACCACCACCATCACCATAACCGTCACTATTAACACCACCACCATCACCATAACCGTCACTATTAACACCACCATCACCATAACCGTCACTATTAACACCACCACCATCACCATAACCGTCACTATTAACACCACCACCATCACCATAACCGTCACTATTACACCACCACCATCACCATAACCGTCACTATTAACACCACCACCATCACCATAACCGTCACTATTAACACCACCACCATCACCATAATCGTCACTATTAACACCACCACCATCACCATAACCGTCACTATTAACACCATCACCATCACCATAATCGCCACTATTAACACCACCACCATCACCATAACCGTCACTATTAACACCACCACCACCATAACCGTCACTATTAACACCACCACCATCACCATAACCGTCACCATTAACACCACCACCATCACCATAATCGTCACTATTAACACCACCACCATCACCATAACCGTCACTATTAACACCATCACCATCACCATAACCGTCACTATTAACACCACCACCATAACCGTCACTATTAACACCACCATAACCGTCACTATTAACACCACCACCATCACCATAACCGTCACTATTAACACCACCACCACCATAATCGTCACTATTAACACCACCACCATCACCATAATCGTCACTATTAACACCACCACCATCACCATAACCGTCACTATTAACACCACCACCATCACCATAATCGTCACTATTAACACCACCATCACCATAACCGTCACTATTACACCACCACCATCACCATAATCGTCACTATTAACACCACCACCATCACCATAATCGTCACTATTAACACAACCACCATCACCATAACCGTCACTATTAACACCATCACCATCACCATAATCGCCACTATTAACACCACCACCATCACCATAACCGTCACTATTACACCACCACCATCACCATAATCGTCACTATTAACACCACCACCATCACCATAACCGTCACTATTACACCACCACCATCACCATAACCGTCACTATTAACACCACCACCATCACCATAACCGTCAATATTACACCACCACCATCACCATAATCGTCACTATTAACACCACCACCATCACCATAACCGTCACTATTAACACCACCACCATCACCATAACCGTCACTATTAACACCACCACCATCACCATAACCGTCACTATTAACACCACCACCATCACCATAGCCGTCACTAATAACACCACCACCATCACCATAATCGTGACTATTAACACCACCACCATCACCATAGTCGTCACTGTTAACACCACCACCATCACCATAACCGTCACTAATAACACCACCACCATCACCATAACCGTCACTATTAGCACCACCACCATCACCATAACCGTCACTATTACACCACCATCACCATAACCGTCACTATTAACACCACCACCATCACCATAACCGTCACTATTACACCACCACCATCACCATAACCGTCACTAATAACACCACCACCATCACCATAACCGTCACTATTAACGCCACCACCATCAGCATAACCGTCACTATTAACACCACCATCACCATAACCGTCAATATTAACACCACCACCATCACCATAACCGTCACTATTAACACCACCAACATTGCCATAACCGTCACTATTACACCACCACCATCACCATAACCGTCACTATTAACACCACCACCATCACCATAGCCGTCACTAATAACACCACCACCATCACCATAATCGTCACTATTAACACCACCACCATCACCATAATCATCACTATTAACACCATCACCATAGTCGTCACTATTAACACCACCACCATCACCATAGTCGTCACTATTAACACCACCACCATCACAAATAATACTACCTCCACCACCACTGTTCTAATCCACAAACAATAAAATAGATGCAGCAATAACTTCCCAGAAAGTGAATCAAGGTTAACAACCACAACAAAAACCTTGTCCACTCTCGACCCAACATGGCGGAGGAAGGGTGGGGGTCACCACGGCCCAATATTATCCTGTTATGTGTTGGGTCCAGGCTACCCGCGGGTACTCAAGGCTGTGCAGCTACACAGAGGTGTTTCCGGGGTTGAGAGCCAACTTCCAGACCCGTCTCTTAACACGCAGTCCACTAGTCTACTTTTGGTTATTGGCCTCCTGGGCTCTAGCATACCTACTCTGGAAGCTTTGAAATTTATTCTCACCTGATATTCATCCAGCTCGTTCAACTTCCACCTTGAGACTGAAGAAGTTTTGTTTTGATGATCCTGTGGCTCCTCTATCTTTATCCTTTACTTTTGTCTCCTCAACCCTTTTCTTAGTGTTTAAAATCCTCTAAATACCTTGTAATCGTTTCTGGTCTTTCTTTTCTCTCTCGTGACCTTTCAATTGTTTGGAATGAAATCCATAAGTCACTTAGTTGACCTCAAATGCAGCTGTTCTTAGCCTGTTTCTATTCTCTCCTATTTTTCCCAACACCTTCACATCCCTGGTAAACACTGACGTCAAACATTCAACCTCTGACAGATCACTAATGTGTTTCATGAACGACTATAATACTTATCTACGGACACTTCACACTTATTACTCCTTCCCCTCCGCAGACTTCCCTCTTAATATCATACTCGGCTGTTCGTTAAGTATTCCTTGAGCTGCCGCAGCAGTCTTCCTCATATCACTGTCTGCTCCTCTAGTCTCTGAATCTGTCATATTTCAAATGATTTTTTTTTTGTACTTCAAGAGGATGCAGTGGACCTATCCTGGTGTTCATTTTTGTGTTTATCAAATTTCTCTCTTCCTGATATACTGTCCCGTACCTTAGAGAGTACAAATGTGATAGTAAATTGTAATTTAAAGCCTCTTGCCTGCTTCTTTGCTTGCACAGTATGGAAAAGAAGGAAAAGTGAGGAGAAGAAGGGAGGGAAGAAAGACGAGAGAGGAAGGAAAGGGTAGAGGAAGAAGGGGGAAGGAGGGAAGGACAGGAAAACATGGTAGAGGAAAACACAGCGACCTCTGGTGTCAGAGGTAGGACAGTGATGTGATCCCTCACGTTTTAATGGTGGTGGAGGGCAGACATGATTCAGCGGTGGCGGCGGTGGCGGCGGCGGCGGCGGCGATGGTGGTGGTGGTGAAGGCAGGCATGGCCTGGTGGTGATAGTGCAGAAAGGGAACATGAATAGGTGGGAGTCATAACAGGTGATGAGGAACATAGTCAGTTGGGAGTCATAACAGGTGATGAGGAACATAGTCAGTTGGGAGTCATAACAGGTGATGAGGAACATTCTCATCGCATTCCTCACATGTATCACGTCTTCATTCCTGCCGTGAGACGCCGCCATCATCTGGGACTTGTTTCATTGCCATCCTGGTCGCCTTACCCACACTCACACACGCAGGTATTTCCACCACAGCTTAGTTTTTACTGTGTGTGTGTGTGTGTGTGTGTGTGTGTGTGTGTGTGTGTGTGTGTGTGTGTGTGTGTGTGTGTGTGTGTGTGTGTGTGTGTGTGTGTGTGTGTGTGTGTGTGTGTGTGTGTGTGTGTGTGTGCTCACTCATATGTGGTTGCAGGGGCCTCTTCGTTTGTTACTAGATCCACTCTCTCCCTGCTCTATGAGCTTAATCGTATTTCTTCTTAAAGCTATGTAAGTATCTTACCTTAACTACATTGCTCTCTAGATTGTTCCACTTCCTGACAACTCTATGACTGAAGAAATACCTCCTAACATCCCTGTGACTCACCTGCGGTTTTCAACATTGTCCCTGTCCTTCCTGTCCTCCAGTGTCATCAGATTGATTTCCCTTGACATTTCCTCGTAGGACATACCCGTTAGCTCTGGGACTAATCTTGTTGCAAATCTTTTGCGCTTTCTGTAGTTTCTTAACATGTTTAACCAGGTGTGGGTTTCATGTTGGCGCTACATACTCCAACATGGGCTTGACGTACAGGGTGTACAGTGTACTGAATGACTTTACTCAGGTGTCGGTCGAAACGCTATTCTCAGATTTGCCAGGCGTCCATATGCTGCAGCAGTTATTTGGTTGATGTGCGCCTCAGGGGATGTGCTCGGTATTATGCTCACCCCAAGATCCTTTTCCTTGAGTGAGGGTTGCCGCCTTTGGCGCCCTAGCCTGTACTCCGTCTGCGGTCTTCTTTGATCCTCCCCAGTCTTTATGACTTTTCACTTGGTGGGGTTAAACTCCAGGAGCCAGTTGTTGGACCAGGCTCGCAGCTTGTCCAGATACCATCGTAGTCCTATATGATTCTCATCCGTTTGAATTTTCCGCATTAGCCTCACATCGTCTGAAAACAGGAACACCTCTGAATGTATCGCTTCCGTCATGTCATTCACATATACCAGAAACAGCACCGGTCTTAGAACTGACCCTTGAGGAGCCCCGCTCGTCACAGGCGCCAACTCTAACACCTCGTCACGTACCATCACTCGTTGTTTCTTTCCTGTAAAGTATTCTCTGATCCAGTGCAGTGCCTTTCCTGTTATTCCTATCTGCTCTTCTACTTTTGCACTAATCTTTTGTGTGGAACTTTGCGTGTGTGTGTTCAACCCCAAGCCACACAGGTTTAAGAGATAGGCATAATAGGGTTTAAGAGCCCAGTAACCAGCAGTGCCAGACCACCAAGCTACAGCTGCGGGGCTAGAAACCAAGACTCCCCCTCCCCCGTAAGTATATACATAATATTTTCTTACTGGAAATCCTCGTGCCTAGAAGACACAGCGTACACCTCCTCACTTAGAAGGCCTCTGATCAATTCCCTGTTCATTTTTCTGTTTACTCTTGGATAGTCGCTCACAACGACTTTATCTTGACTTACACCAGAGTGCAGCAAAAGGCAAGAGATGATTATAAATCAAATGTTCCAACGTTGGTTGAGGAACAAGCACAAACTATCTAACAAAATATTACCTGACCTTATTCTACAAAGAGGAGTCAGGAGCCGACAGACAGTGATAAGCCATGTTTGGAAGGGTATGTTGCAACAAATATTAATTAAATCCAGTGAGGGTGAGAGACAAGTCCGTGGGTTTGTGAGGTGTCGAGGTGCCACAAAAGGTTTGTTTTTCCATCGTAGAAACAAGTTGAAAAGAACTCAGAGAGCATGTTCAAGTGAGAGGGACAAATGGTAGAAAAGATAAGGAACAAGGATGACAAGCATTAAGCAACAGTGTAGCATTATCGGCACCTCTTTCATAACTCACTAAAGGAAGACAGGAGGCAGGAAAAGCAACTCAGATAACTATCTATTTGGACTACAGTACACATTTATCAGGTTTACCTAGGTTGTGCTGCGCTAGGTAGTCAAAATATTTCTTATACCCTCCTTGTGATCCGAGAACTGGTAACTTCTTACAAGGGGTTGAGACGAGGGGTAACCTGTGGTCCAAGGCAGTCACACAACAGTGAAAAAACTAACTGATAAGACAACATTTTAACACTGATTATGTGAGGCAAACACTAAATAAGTTGTAGGATAGATGGTAGCAAATGATAAAACATGAAATGCAACTAGGGAAAAAGAAGTAAAAGTATTAAATATGACACGGCAACAACAGACATGGAGACAGAGGAAGAATGTAAGTGCACACAAAAAGAGGTTATTAAGAAATTACAAAAACTAGAGGTGTAGATGGATATGTTAATTAAAAATGTATGATGTTCTGTAAACTGCTGAGAATACACCCAGGAATGACACGTGCTGTACATTAGGCTGTGATGAATGTTGTGATGTCGGGACAAACTGCTTGAATCACCGCATGCCTGTGAAATACCTGTTACTGGTTACGAGGGCTCTTCTACCCTCGCAGCCCAGCCTGAGATGCGGCTTCCTTGCTTACTGCTCGATAACCAAGCTGTTCCTGCTAGCAATCCGCAGACCTACATATCCATCACGCCTGGGTTCCGGCAGTCACCTCCAGCCCTCCGAGTGCTGCTAAATTCCAGCCGCTTGTGTCGACTCATTAACCAGAAGATGAACACACACTTCACCCTACCTTGAGTCCCCTTTGACGTGGCAGCCTCCAGCCCGGGGCAACACTAGGCCACACACAACACCCACAAGGCTCACGACCCAATAGTTTCCAACACTAATTTTCGGCCATATACTCATGACCACTAATTCCCAAAAAGTGAGCGTGGCCTTCAGTCCGTCTTCGTGTGTTTCAGGCACCGCCATTGTTAATCAAACAAGCTTTGGGCGATTAATTGGGTAGTTTAGATATTCCCGGTCACGCACAGTGTTTGTCAGTTGTTTGGCGACGTTTTAGTGAAGTGGGCGTTTGTTTGTGATGGGCGTGGCAGGCGGGGTGGGAAAGTGAAGGGGTAGATGTAAGGAAAGGGTGGCATAGAGGGATAAGTGGGAGGGGAGAAAGAGATGAGGAAATGGAGGGTGATGAGAACCTTAAGACAAAATATAATTTCTGAGAAAAACATCAAATGAATAAAATTAATAAAATGAATAAATCATTTCACGTATCGCCCCTTTTAAGAAAACTGGTAATCTAACTTGCTAGAACTAAGCTGGTAATCTAACTTGCTAGAACTAAGCTGGTAATCTAACTTGCTAGAACTAAGCTAGTAATCTAACTTGCTAGAACTAAGCTGGTAATCTAACTTGCTAGAACTAAGCTAGTAATCTAACTTGCTAGAACTAAGCTGGTAATCTAACTTGCTAGAACTAATCTGGTAATCTAACTTGTTAGAACTAAGCTGGTAATCTAACTTGCTAGAACTAATCTGGTAATCTAACTTGTTAGAACTAAGCTGGTAATCTAACTTGCTAGAACCAAGCTGGTAATCTAACTTGCTAGAACTAAGCTGGTAATCTAACTTGCTAGAACTAAGCTGGTAATCTAACTTGTGAGAACTAAGCTGGTAATCTAACTTGCTAGAACTAAGCTGGTAATCTAACTTTCTAGAACTAAGCTGGTAATCTAACTTGTTAGAACTAAGCTGGTAATCTAACTTGCTAAAACTAAGCTGGTAATCTAACTTGTTATAACTAAGCTGGTAATCTAACTTGTTAGAACTAAGCTGGTAATCTAACTTGCTAAAACTAAGCTGGTAATCTAACTTGTTAGAACTATGCTGGTAATCTAACTCGTTAGAACTAAGCTGGTAATCTAACTTGTTAGAACTAAGCTGGTAATTTAACTTGCTAGAACTAAGCTGGTAATCTAACTTGCTAGAACTAAGCTGGTAATATAACTTGCTAAAACTAAGATAGTAATCTAACTTGCTAGAACTAAGCTGGTAATCTAACTTGCTAGAACTAAGCTGGTAATCTAACTTGCTAGAACTAAGCTAGTAATCTAACTTGCTAGAACTAATATAGTAATCTAACTTGCTAGAAGTACGCTGGTAATCAAACTTGTTAGAACTAAGCTGGTTATCTAACTTGCTAGAAATAAGCTTGTGATCTAACTTTCTAGAACTAAGCTAGCAACCTCACTCGCTTATTATGTTCTCATTACCACACCTCTTAACCACCCTCCACACTGTTATTATTTATTAATATTAATATTATTATTATTATTAGTAGTATTATTATTATTATTAGTAGTAGTAGTAGTAATAGAAGTAGCATCAATAGCAATAACATAATTATTGTTATGAAACTAGTATTAACAACAGAAGTAATAAGAATAGAAGTAGAAGTAAATTAATTATTTTATTATTATTAAAACAAATTATTATTATTATTATTATTATTATTATTATTATTATTATTATTATTATTATTATTATTACTGGAAAAGTCGTAGGGTTATACAGCAGCTGGAGAATGAATGGAGAAATTAAATTGCATCCTAGTAGTGGGAGGTTAAATTATTTCCTTGGATCAAGAGCATTTCACCAGTATCCCTATCTCTTCCTTTCCACGTGACAATCAGGTAGTGACTCCCACATGGCATCCCACATGGCATACCTCCCATCTGAAGTGGCATCAAGACAATAAATGACACACAGGAACAGCCTGATTTACCAGGCAAGCTTGGCCCAGGGCTGGGTTGCGGGAGGAGGAAAACTCGCGAAATCCATCGAAGGTATATCAAAGGTAGTGATACGTCGCTCTTCACAGAACACAAGAGCCAAGTTACAATATAAACGACAATATTGTGAAACATTAATAAGTAACATTGACATATTGCGAGAATTATTGACAATTTACCTAACAAAATATTTACGAAGCAAAATGCTAATTTTTTTAACGTAAAAAGATACTAATTATCTGCGTAAGATAATAGTAATTATTTACGCAACAAAATGATGATTACTGGCATGAGATACGCTGCTGTCTTCCCAAGACTTGTGACACGGAGTGTGGAGTCAGAGCGGAGATTTCAACACCGCGGAGAGTAGTGATCCAGCACTTTACTCTTGGTAAATCACTGCCAAAGTTTCAAACAACTTGGTAGCACAAGACTCAGGTTAAAATAGCAATGTAGAATTTCAAACTCTTACTAAAGACAAACTACACGTTTAAAATATTTCCATTAAATGGAAAACTCGGAATCAAAATATCGATAACACATAAAACACCGATAAAAAAAAAAAAAAAGGAATGTAAATACTGCATGTGTTAATAGACTAACACAAACACCGACATAAAACACATTCTCTGTCTTTCCACACATACACAATATTTTATATATATATATATATATATATATATATATATATATATATATATATATATATATATATATATATATATATATATATATATATATATATATATATATATATATATATGTTATATATATATATATATATATATATATATATATATATATATATATATATATATATATATATATATATATTATATATAATGTGTGTGTCATGCCGACTATGTAAAACTGGTCAATTAGCAAGAACTCAATTAAAATTAAGTCATTTCTAAAATTTTCTCTTATACGTTTAAAAATATATTTTTTTCATTAATGTTAATGTAAAAATTTTTAATTTTGCACCAAAAGGAACTTAGAAAACTTACCTAACCTTATTATAACAAGAACAATTTATTTTAGCCTAACCCAACTAAATATATTTTAGATTTGTTTACAATAATTTAATACTAAACTAACACTGTGAAATATATTTTTTTCGTTAGGTTCAGAATGATTTTGGCGAAATTATTGCATACGCAAATTTTCTCTTGTCCTATATGGCAAGATGAACGTTGCTATTTAAGCCAAGATCGCAAGTTCTGCCTATTCGGCACGACATATATATATATATATATATATATATATATATATATATATATATATATATATATATATATATATATATATATATATATATATATATATATATATATATATATATATATATATATATATATATATATATATATAAAAAGTTAGTGAGAGGTTACCAGGTCCTGGAAGTCAGTAACACTCGCCCACTAACTGCAGCCAGAACGTGTCGAATCTGATATTAATATAGGAGTGAAGGTGAGGTGAAAATGTGACACCGCCCTGACTCTCACCCCCACCCTACTCTCCCACCCTACTCTCCCACCCTACGCTCCCACCCTACGCTCCCACCCTACGCTCCCACCCTACGCCCCTACCCTACCCCCTACGCCCCCACCCAACGCCCACACCCTACGCCTCTTCCCCATGCGTTTTCTGGATATCGGGGTTCGACCACCCTCCATGGAAAGAAAAAATAAGTTAGGAGAGAGAATAAGCCAATAAGCCTTACCTCCATAGTGGGAAAATTTATGGAATCAATAATTGCCGAAGTAATTCGTAGCCATCTTGATAGGCACAGATTGATTAATGAATCTCAACACGGTTTTACAAAGGGGCGTTCCTGTCTTACGAATTTACTAACTTTTTACACTAAGGTGTTTGAGGAGGTAGATCATGGTAATGAATATGATATTGTGTATATGGACTTCAGGAAGGCTTTCGATAGAGTTCCACATCAGAGGCTATTGAGGAAACTTAAGGCACACGGAATAGGGGGAGAAATTTTTTTCTGGGTAGGGGCATGGCTGACAAATAGGCAGCAGAGAGTTTGCATAAATGGGGAGAAATCAGAATGGGGGCACGTCACAAGCGGTGTTCCTCAGGGGTCAGTGTTGGGCCCGTTGTTTTTCACAATTTACATAAACGACATAGATGAGGGAATAAATAGCGATATAAGCAAATTTGCTGATGACACCAAAATAGCCCGTCCAATTCATTCTAATGAGGACACTAGAGCACTCCAGGATGATTTGAATAGACTGATGCAATGGTCGGAGAAGTGGCAGATGCAGTTTAATATACACAAATGCAAAGTTCTAAATGTTGGACAGGAAAATAACCACGCGACATATAAACTAAATAATGTAGATCTTGATTGCGAAAAGGATTTAGGAGTTATGGTTAACAGTAATCTAAAACCAAGACAACAGTGCATTAGTGTTCGCAATAAAGTTAGCAGAATTCTTGGCTTCATATCTAGAAGTATAAATAATAGAAGTCCTCAGGTTGTTCTTCAACTCTATATATCCTTGGTTAGGCCTCATTTAGACTATGCTGCTCAGTTCTGGTCACCGTATTACAGAATGGATATAAATGCTCTGGAAAACGTACAGAGGAGGATGACAAAGATGATTCCATGTATCAGAAATCTTCGCTATGAGGATAGACTGACGGCTCTGAATCTGCACTCTCTCGAAAGGCGTAGAATTAGGGGGGATATGATCGAGGTGTATAAATGGAAAACAGGAATAAATAAAGGGGATGTAAATAGCGTGCTGAAAATTTCCAGCCAAGACAGGACTCGTAGCAATGGTTTCAAGTTGGAAAAATTCAGATTCAGGAAGGATATAGGAAAGCACTGGTTTGGTAATAGAGTTGTGGATGAGTGGAAAAAACTCCCGAGTACAGTTATTCAGGCTAAAACGTTGTGTAGTTTTAGAAATAGGTTAGATAAATACATGAGTGGGTGTGGGTGGACCTGACTAGCTTGTGCTGCTGAGTCTGGTGCCGTGCTCCTTCCTTGAGTGGAGGTGACCAGACTGGGTGGGTCATTGAGCTAATCCGGGGGGTGGGACATGGACCTGCTCCACATGGGCCAGTAGGCCTGTTGCAGTGTTCCTTCTTTCTTATGTTCTTAAGACAAGAATGAAGCAGGAGTAACCCGGAAAAGGAGAGATACGAAGGGGGAGTGGATTAACAAGGGAGTAGGAAGTAGGTTGATGTTCGGGGAAGGAGGAACATAACGACAATGAAGAAAACCGGAGAAGGAGTACAACCATGCTGTCGAAAAGGAATGGGAAGGCAATGTATTACAGAGGTGATGGATGATGAAACTCTTGTCTGAGGGTGGGTCTGAGAGTGGGTCTGAGAGTGGACCTGAGGGTGGGTCTGAGAGTGGGTCTGAGAGTGGACCTGAGGGTGGGTCTGAGAGTGGGTCTGAGAGTGGACCTGAGGGTGGGTCTGAGAGTGGGTCTGAGGTTGGGTCTGAGAGTGGGTCTGAGGGTGGGTCTGAGAGTGGCGTGTAGCCAGGGTGGAGCTGCTCTGGTCTAGTCAGTGGGAGATGAGTTTTTAGTAATATTTATTGCTGTTATCCTTTGTGTGAGCACTCTGTGGAGGATGAGTGCGTGAGAGTGCTTGTACTAGTGCGTGAGAGTGCTTGTACTAGTGCGTGAGAGTGCTTGAACTAGTGCGTGAGAGTGCTTGTACTAGTGCGTGAGAGTGCTTGAACTAGTTCGTGAGAGTGCTTGAACTAGTTCGTGAGAGTGCTTGAACTAGTTCGTGAGAGTGCTTGAACTAGTTCGTGAGAGTGCTTGAACTAGTTCGTGAGAGTGCTTGTACTAGTGCGTGAGAGTGCTTGAACTAGTTCGTGAGAGTGCTTGAACTAGTGCGTGAGAGTGCTTGTACCAGTGCGTGAGAGTGCTTGTACTAGTGCGTGAGAGTGCTTGAACTAGTGCGTGAGAGTGCTTGAACTAGTGCGTGAGAGTGCTTGAACTAGTGCGTGAGAGTGCTTGAACTAGTGCGTGAGAGTGCTTGTACTAGTGCGTGAGAGTGCTTGAACTAGTGCGTGAGAGTGCTTGTACTAGTGCGTGAGAGTGCTTGAACTAGTGCGTGAGAGTGCTTGTACTAGTGCGTGAGAGTGCTTGAACTAGTGCGTGAGAGTGCTTGAACTAGTTCGTGAGAGTGCTTGAACTAGTGCGTGAGAGTGCTTGTACTAGTGCGTGAGAGTGTTTGAACTAGTGCGTGAGAGTGCTTGTACTAGTGCGTGAGAGTGCTTGAACTAGTGCGTGAGAGTGCTTGTACTAGTGCGTGAGAGTGCTTGAACTAGTGCGTGAGAGTGCTTAAACTAGTGAGTGAGTGCTTGTACTAGTGCGTGAGAGTGCTTGAACTAGTGAGTGAGAGTGCTTGTACTAGTGAGTGAGTGCTTGTACTAGTGCGTGAGAGTGCTTGTACTAGTGCGTGAGAGTGCTTGAACTAGTGAGTGAGAGTGCTTGTACTAGTGAGTGAGTGCTTGTACTAGTGCGTGAGAGTGCTTGTACTAGTGCGTGAGAGTGCTTGTACTAGTGCGTGAGAGTGCTTGAACTAGTGAGTGAGAGTGCTTGTACTAGTTAGTGAGTGCTTGTACTAGTGCGTGAGAGTGCTTGTACTAGTGCGTGAGAGTGCTTGAACTAGTGAGTGAGAGTGCTTGTACTAGTGAGTGAGTGCTTGTACTAGTGCGTGAGAGTGCTTGTACTAGTGCGTGAGAGTGCTTGTACTAGTGCGTGAGAGTGCTTGAACTAGTGAGTGAGAGTGCTTGAACTAGTGAGTGAGTGCTTGTACTAGTGCGTGAGAGTGCTTGTACTAGTGCGTGAGAGTGCTTGTACTAGTGCGTGAGAGTGCTTGTACTAGTGCGTGAGAGTGCTTGTACTAGTGCGTGAGAGTGCTTGTACTAGTGCGTGAGAGTGATTGAACTAGTGCGTGAGAGTGCTTAAACTAGTGAGTGAGTGCTTGTACTAGTGCGTGAGAGTGCTTGTACTAGTGCGTGAGAGTGCTTGAACTAGTGAGTGAGTGCTTGTACTAGTGCGTGAGAGTGCTTAAACTAGTGAGTGAGTGCTTGTACTAGTGCGTGAGAGTGCTTGAACTAGTGCGTGAGAGTGCTTGAACTAGTGAGTGAGTGCTTGAACTAGTGCGTGAGAGTGCTTGAACTAGTGAGTGAGTGCTTGAACTAGTGCGTGAGAGTGCTTGAACTAGTGCGTGAGAGTGCTTAAACTAGTGAGTGAGTGCTTGAACTAGTGCGTGAGAGTGCTTGAACTAGTGCGTGAGAGTGCTTGAACTAGTTCGTGAGAGTGCTTGTAGAGAGTGCTTGAAGAGTGCTTGAAAGTGCGTGAGAGTGCTTGAACTAGTGCGTGAGAGTGCTTGTACTAGTGCGTGAGAGTGCTTGAACTAGTGAGTGAGTGCTTGTACTAGTGCGTGAGAGTGCTTGAACTAGTGAGTGAGTGCTTGTACTAGTGCGTGAGAGTGCTTGAACTAGTGAGTGCTTGTACTAGTGCGTGAGAGTGCTTGAACTAGTGAGTGAGTGCTTGTACTAGTGCGTGAGAGTGCTTGAACTAGTGCGTGAGAGTGCTTGTACTAGTGCGTGAGAGTGCTTGAACTAGTGAGTGAGTGCTTGTACTAGTGCGTGAGAGTGCTTGTACTAGTGCGTGAGAGTGCTTGAACTAGTGCGTGAGAGTGCTTGTACTAGTGCGTGAGAGTGCTTGAACTAGTGAGTGAGTGCTTGTACTAGTGCGTGAGAGTGCTTGAACTAGTGCGTGAGAGTGCTTGTACTAGTGCGTGAGAGTGCTTGAACTAGTGAGTGAGTGCTTGTACTAGTGCGTGAGAGTGCTTGTACTAGTGCGTGAGAGTGCTTGAACTAGTGCGTGAGAGTGCTTGAACTAGTGAGTGAGTGCTTGTACTAGTGCGTGAGAGTGCTTGTACTAGTGCGTGAGAGTGCTTGAACTAGTGCGTGAGAGTGCTTGTACTAGTGCGTGAGAGTGCTTGAACTAGTGCGTGAGAGTGCTTGTACTAGTGCGTGAGAGTGCTTGAACTAGTGAGTGAGTGCTTGTACTCCTCTCTGGAATAAGCTTGTCTGGTGCTTGTCTAGCCAACAAGACTTTTGCTGGTGGTAGCCCGGTGCCCTACACATCCATCACAGCCTGGTGGATCCGGCTCATGGTGAAGTACTTGTCAAGTTTCGTCTTGAGAATTTTACACTTGTTCCGGCAGTGTTTCTGATATTTTCTGGTAAGATGTTAAAATGTCTGGGACCACGGATGTTGATACAATGTTTTCATATTGTGCCCACGTCTCCCCTACTTTTCACTATGTTTCTTTTACATTTTCTCTGATACCTCTCATTTAAGTAAGCTGTTATGGTAGTGTGCAGGTTAGGGATTAGCTCCACAAATACTTTCCACGTATATATGTATCTCTCTCACTCCCTCCATGATGGTAGTGGCCCACTAATCCATCACTTGTTAATGAGTTACAGTAACCGCCACTACCACCAAAATTCCTTCGCCCACCTTCCACCACCACTACTACTACCCTCGACCTACCCCACCACCACCACCACCACCACCACCACCACCACCACCACCACCACCCAACCACATGGCAGTATATCACTGGGACTCAGAGAGAACTTTACGGCAGAAACATCAATAGTTCATAACTTCAGAAAGTTCAATAGAGTGTACACGAATAGTACAAGTTATCTCTAGGTTTACCAGCTCAACAGTTTCGTCTTCCTGGAAGGCAGCTGTTGGTATACAGATGTATTCTAGCCAGGAGAGAACAAGTCAAGAGTATCATAGGCTCAGCACCTCTCTTGAAAGTTCTAGTTATCCAGTCTATCACTTTCCTTGCGGATGTAATGACAACATTGTTGATGACAAGTAACTACACTACCCGCCGCCAGAGCAAACATTCACCAGCACCATCATCACAACATAAGAAAGAACTATAGTAAGTGTTCTGGCCAATGCTAGGCAGGTCAGTCTCACCCACCCATATATCCCTCCAATCTATTTTTTAACCTACCCATAGTTCTCACTTCAACGACGTTACTTGGCAGTTTGTTCCACTCATCCACAACTCTGTTCCCTATCAAACTACCGTAGTACTTACCTATATCCTTTGTAAACCTAAATTTGCCTAATTTGAGTCCACTGCTGCTGCGAGTTCTGTCTTGATTAGATATTTACCGCAAGTTATTTATTTCCCCTTTATTCCATTCTGTTTTCCATTTGTACACTACAGGAATATCTTCCCTAATTCTGCGTCTTTCCAGAAAGTGTCAATCCAGTGCAGTCAGTCTAACCTCGAAGGGAAAATTTCTGATACACAGGTCATGCTTCTCCGTATGTTCTCCAGCGCATTTATGTCCAGTCTGTTACAAGGGGCCGGCATCCTCCCCACTATTACAACCAGCATCAGCTGGTCAGCGAGCCACTTACCTCAGGACATCCCAGCCTGCAGCAGGCCAGTGGGTAGCAGGCGTGAGACAGGATAGCGTGAGGCAGCAGGGAGTAGGACAAGAGTGCTGGACAGAAGTCGTGGGACAAGAGGGTGTGGTACAACAGTCATGGAACAAGGCGTGGAACAAGAGGGCGTGGGGTAGCAGTCGTGGGTTAGGAAAGAACGCTACACCCCAGTACAGAAAAACACTAAGGCCACATCGTCGTCGCCTCCCAAACCCACACGGACGGTGCTGCAGCAGCAGGGTCAGGCGCCCCTTCGTCTGCTGACATTTCCTAGACACCTCACGATGTTGTTGCTGAAGGTGAAGATGTGTGTGTGTCTGTATGTGTGTGTCTGTATGTGTGGGTGGGTGTTGGGGGGAAGGGCTTAGGAGTCAACAGCAGGCTATATATCTGCTGAAAACTATCTGCTTCTTCCTAAATTAAGGACGATGTATTATGTATCATCTATGTTTGTAAGTCAGTCTGCACAATCCAAACCAGCACACTTTTAGATCATTAGAGCCACATTAGAAAATATTTATATAGGATTCATTTTCCATCTGGAGGCCTTTTAAATGTGTTCGAAACAGCAGGGGTTCAAGTACTGATCCTTTAGGAACCCTGATAAAGACACATTCGCCGAGTGGCTTCGTCAGTCTGTAGCACCAGTTAGTCTGCAGTCAGTTTCTTCAGTAATTAGGGCTACCTACCTTCCTGGGGTCTACCTGGAGGTTGCTTGGGGGTCAACGCCCCTGCAGCACGTTCTTGATCAGGCCTCCCGGTGGATCAAGGCGATCAACCAAGCTGTTACTGCCGGCCGCAAGAAATCCAACGTACGAAGAACGGCCCAGCTCGTCGGGCACCGACTTGAAGTATCTTAAGTATCTTTCCAGTTCCCTTATGAAAACAACCAGGATTCCGAAGAACTCACTTGTGGAAGAAACGTTTTATCAGTAAAAGTCTTGAGCTGTGCGTATGTGGTTTTATCCACATACTGTTCTCAAGGCTTCAGAAACTCCCACTTGTCACCAGTACCACTCGCACTCACCCTGTCTTCTACTCTCCGGGTCATCGGCTACCCACTACAATATTTCCCAGGGTGTTATTGCCTGCTCTTTTAAGTTATGTGCCTCTCTTACATGTGCTTCTGTGTAAAACGCTTTCTTACAGTCTTGAAAGATGTAGTCTATGCACTCTGGAGTGAGCCCCGCGGGGCCGGCTCCTGAGCCCCGCGGGGCCGGCTCCTGAGCCCTGCGGGGCCGGCTCCTGAGCCTCGCGGGGCTGGCTCCTGAGCTCCGCGGGGCCGGCTCCTGAGCCCCGCGGGGCCGGCTCCTGAGCTCCGCGGGGCCGGCTCCTGAGCCTCGCGGGGCTGGCTCCTGAGCTCCGCGGGGCCGGCTCCTGAGCCTCGCGGGGCTGGCTCCTGAGCTCCGCGGGGCCGGCTCCTGAGCTTCGCGGGGCCGGTTCTTGAGCTCCGTGATGTACAAAGAAATCACTTTGCTGCTCCTTGTGTCATTCTGATGACTTTTACCACAAGACGTAAGCCCCTTCCCTCCCTCCCTCCCTCCCTCTCTCCCTCCCTCCCTCCCTCCCTCGCTCTCTCCCTCACACCACCTTACAACCTCTCCTACCTCACCTGTCCCCCTCCACATTACCGAGAATACCCCTATCCCATTCCCCATCCCCCCTCCACCTCCCCATCCCCCAGACTCCCCCCCTCCTCACCCTTACAACCACTACCAAAGAACTCAAGCTTCTGTGCATCGTTGCAGTCAAGTCTTTGTCTCTCTTATTTACTCTTCCTTAAATCTTTAACATTTATCACAATAATTTTATACTTAATACACTCATTGTAAAATTTTATATTGTCAGCATAAAAAAACTCTTGTCTGTAAAATAATTCATAAAAATAAGCTGTAAATAGTCTGTAAAAATAATCTGTAAAATAGCTGTAAATTAACAGATAAATTTACTTAAGCAAATTGCTAAGGTTGACTCCTCGAGAGATGAGCCTTGATGTCGGTGTAGAGCCCTTGATCCGAGGTAATGGAGGCATCCTTCCCTTGGTTGGCTAGAACCTGAATGCCTCCCATTACCCCCAGGCTCTTCACAACACGTACGAATTTAGCGCTTTCTCCTGATTAAGATAATAAATGTGCTGGAGTTATTATGGAGGCTGCAGGGAATCGGACGAGGAGAAGAGGAAGTCGCGACCGTGGCTGGGGTTCCGGACGAGGGACATCACTTGAGGGTAGACTGCGTGCCCTCTGGGCATACCGGTCCCCCATCCCCCAGTACCCTACCGCACCACGGGGCGGAGCAGGAGCCCTCACCAGTGTGCCCAGGGAGAGTAAAGTAGGTAGATGGAGGAAGGGTATAAGTGGAGGGAGAGTATACTTGGAGGGAGAGTACATAGTAAGGGAGAGAAGGTGAAAGATAAGACAAACTCCAGTTACTCCTCTCTGAAAAAAATATTGAAGAAATAAAACTGGGAGAACACAAAGAGAGGAAGAAGAGAAGAATACAGAGGCTGGAAGAAGAGAAGAATACAGAGACTGGAAGAAGAGAAGAATACAGAGACTGGAAGAGAAGAATATAGAGGCTGGAAGAAGAGAAGAATACAGAGACTGGAAGAGAAGAATATAGAGGCTGGAAGAGAAGAATATAGAGGCTGGAAGAAGAGAAGAATACAGAGACTGGAAGAAGAGAAGAATACAGAGGCTGGAAGAGAAGAATATAGAGCCTGGAAGAAGAGAAGAATACAGAGGCTGGAAGAAGAGAAGAATACAGAGGCCGGAAGAGAAGAATATAGAGGCTGGAAGAATAGAAAAATACAGAGGCTGGAAGAAGAGAAGAATACAGAGGCTGGAAGAGAAGAATATAGAGGCTGGAAGAAGAGAAGAATACAGAGGCTGGAAGAAGAGAAGAATACAAAGGCTGGAAGAAGAGAAGAATACAGAGGCTGGAAGAAGAGAAGAATACAGAGGCTGGAAGAAGAGAAGAATACAGAGGCTGGAAGAAGAGAAGAATACAAGGGAGGTGAAGATAGCCAGGCAGGTAGATCGCTCCTTCAAGCAGCACAGTAACGTTACCATCACAACGGCCAGGAAAATGATAGGTTGGATAATGAGATCTTTCAAGAGATGCCATGGCAATGATGATGCTCCTCAGGCTACTTGCATTATCTAGATGTTTCGCCTGCGCCGTAGACTTCATCAGTCGAATACAGAGATGAACCACACTCCTGGGGACACGAGCTTTAGTGGAAGACGTAGTGGAGAAGTAATTAATACACCGAAACGATCCATTAACATCGTTACGAACCGAAACGTCGTTACAAGTTTCTTTCTGTTATATGTGGGGTTATTTGTGCAGTGATGTAATCAATCCATCAGCCTCACACAGAATATTGCTGTACACACACCAAACACTTCTTATAAGGCATGTGAAACTGCAGACCACAGAATGTGTTGAAACATTTACTGTCTTACCTTTGAACCTTTGAAGAGTTTCGAGAGTTTAACTACTCTGCAAGCTTGAGGGTAATGGCAGGCATTCAGGTTCTAGCCAACCAAGGAAAGGATGTCTCCATTGCCTCGGATCAAGACCTCTACATCGATATCAAGGCTCGTCTCTCGAGGACTCAACCTCATCAATTTAAGTATGTTCATCTCGAAGCTAAAGTTACTGGAATGCCTAAAGTTCTTTACATCGAACTCCCTGGGAAGCAGGTGAGGAAGACGCATGACTGAAGGAACGTAGTCCGCCTCTGCACTCTGATTTAATTCCGTCAAAAAGTGGAAGACATGAGACACCCTATAAAGTTCTCCAGTATGTACACTGAAGGATAACTCAGTAAGTGTTAAGTGAAGAACACTTGTCACAGTAGCAGAGGTGAGTAAATCATAAAACACTTGCATCTATGATAAGGAAGTACAGACGATGTTTCGGTCTTTCCTGGTCAGAAATGTTGTCTTACCTACCTTATGGTTATTGTTGATATTCTGTGAGAAGTTTTAAGTGCCCAATCCCCTCATTACGAAGTGACTTACCAACACTTTACCCTCATTACGAAGTGACTTACCAACACCTTCCCCTCATTACGAAGTGACTTACCAACACCTTCCCCTCATTACGAAGTGACTTACCAATACCTTCCCCTCATTACGAAGTGACTTACCAACACCTTCCCCTCATTACGAAGTGACTTACCAACACCTTCCCCTCATTACGAAGTGACTTACCAATACCTTCCCCTCATTACGAAGTGACTTACCAATACCTTCCCCTCATTACGAAGTGACTTACCAATACCTTCCCCTCATTACGAAGTGACTTACCAACACCTTCCCCTCATTACGAAGTGACTTACCAACACCTTCCCCTCATTACGAAGTGACTTACCAATACCTTCCCCTCATTACGAAGTGACTTACCAATACCTTCCCCTCATTACGAAGTGACTTACCAATACCTTCCCCTCATTACGAAGTGACTTACCAACACCTTCCCCTCATTACGAAGTGACTTACCAACACCTTCCCCTCATTACGAAGTGACTTACCAATACCTTCCCCTCATTACGAAGTGATTTACCAACACCTTCCCCTCATTACGAAGTGACTTACCAATACCTTCCCCTCATTACGAAGTGACTTACCAACACCTTCCCCTCATTACGAAGTGACTTACCAACACCTTCCCCTCATTACGAAGTGACTTACCAACACCTTCCCCTCATTACGAAGTGACTTACCAATACCTTCCCCTCATTACGAAGTGACTTACCAACACCTTCCCCTCATTACGAAGTGACTTACCAACACCTTCCCCTCATTACGAAGTGACTTACCAATACCTTCCCCTCATTACGAAGTGACTTACCAATACCTTCCCCTCATTACGAAGTGACTTACCAATACCTTTCCCTCATTACGAAGTGACTTACCAATACCTTCCCCTCATTACGAAGTGACTTACCAATACCTTCCCCTCATTACGAAGTGACTTATCAACGCACCTCAACTACCTGTCCTCCCGACAGTTGCTGATCAGGCAGGCTGTGGTACTTACTCTGGACTGTGTGCTGCTAGCACCATTTGCCTGAATAATCTATCACGCAGAAGACCTAATCTGAGATCAAGCCGTGGGGGCGGCGACCCCCGGAACCATGACCAGGTGAGTGCAAGAAAATAGAACGGATAACTAGAACCTTCAAAAAAGTAAAAAGTGCCCAGCCAGTGATGATACACTTCCTGACATCTGTTGTCTGGACGCTGGAACACAGATGTACTCTAACATCTTCAGTCAAGGTAGGAGAAACAGCAGCCCTAAACCCACGGTGGTAGTAGTTGTAACTACCATAATCCTACGGTGGTGGTAGATGTAACGACCTTAAACCCACGGTGGTAGTAGTTGTAACTACCTTAATCCCACGGTGGTAGTAGTTGTAACTACCATAATCCCACGGTGGTGGTAGTTGTAACTACCTTTAACCCACGGTGGTAGTAGTTGTAACTACCCTAATCCCAAGGTGGTGGTAGTTGCAACGACCTTAAACCCACGATGGTGGTAGTTGTAACTACCTTAAACCCACGGTGGTGGTAGTTGTAACTACCTTAAACCCACGACGGTGGTAGTTGTATTCTCAGTAGTAGTACCAGTTCCTAGTAACCAGTTACCAGTAACCAGTGTACCAGTAGATGACTCACTACCAACCGTCTGCGTGAATCATTGACTGTTATTCATATTGCTGCTGACCATAGCAGGATTTCAAACATCCCTCACCCTGTAGGCACTTGTGGCTAGTGCCCTCACTAGAGTGTCTGTTGTTGTTCCTAGTGTTCCAGATGGTGATAACGTCCTAGTTGACAGTGATTCTTGCAAAGTAAAAGGTCTATTTGTTGAACCATCCTTACATGTTGTAAGAGATAGTAAGATCCATTTCTTCCTAGCTAACACTTCTGGTCACAGTGTTCGTCTCAGAGCAAATACCAATCTTGTTGACCTTGTTCACTATCCTTACCCTGTTCAGGTAGAGGATGAGTTGTCACCTGACCAGTGGGTCGGTGCTATTTCTACCGGGGAGACCTCATCCACTTCACTGGATCAATCTGTTCCACCAGTTGAGGAGAAAGACTTAGCTCCCACTGACTTCCCAGATGAAGTCAAGCGTTTGTTGACTCTGTTGAACAAACGTCGTAAAGCCATTGCCTTACCAGGTGAGAAGATGGGTATAACGAACTTATTGTCCCATCGTATTCCACTTGAACCTGGTACTAGACCTATCTATATACCTGCGTACAGAATGCCTCATTCACAAGTTGCTGTCGCAGAAGAATTGATCAATCAAATGCTTGATGATGGAGTTATTGCACCTAGCAATTCACCTTGGAATGCGCCCTTGATCCTAGTACCTAAGAAGGATGGTACTTGGCGCCCAGTGATTGACTTTAGGAAGTTAAATGCGAAAACTATTCCAGATCGCTTCCCACTTCCTGTACTGGGTGATCTTTTACGTAACATCGGAGATAACAAAGTCTTTTCAACCCTGGACTTGTTACAAGGGTTTTGGCAAGTCCCTCTTCACGAGGACAGCCAAGAGCTAACTGCATTCTCCACTCCTACAGGTCATTATCACTTCCTCCGTATGGCGTTTGGATTACGATCCTCCCCTATCACGTTCTCAAGGCTCATGACTAATATCTTTAGAGGTCTCATAGGTAATGCACTTATGGTGTACTTAGATGACGTAATCGTCATGTCTAAAGACGTGGATACACACTTGAAAAGACTTGATGTAGTACTTGGTAAGCTTGAAGAAGCCAATTTAAAGATCAAACTGTCTAAATGTCAATTTTTCAGATCAGAAATTAAGTTTCTTGGTCACGTAGTCACTCCTAGAGGGGTTACGACTGACCAAAGTAAAGTAACTGCAGTACTAAATTTTCCAACTCCCAAAACTGCTGATGCCGTAAGATCCTTTGTGGGCTTAGCAGGTTTTTATAGATCTTTCATTGCCAATTTTTCTTCCATAGCTGCTCCTCTAACTGAGTTGCTTAGGAAAGATGCTCCTTTTTATTTGGACCTTCCGTCAAGAAAGAGCATTCCAAACTCTAAAAGAAAAGTTAACATCTGCTCCAATTTTGAAATTTCCAGATTTTTCTAAGCCCTTCTATCTGACTACTGATGCTAGTTCTATTGGCATAGGTGCCGTACTAGCTCAGAAGACTGATGGCAAGTACAACGCAGTTGCATTTGCTAGCCGAGTCCTTACGAAGGCTGAACGTAATTATACAGTAACTGAGCAAGAAGCTTTAGCAATAGTATGGTCTTTAAAGCACTTCCGAGACATTATTTATCAGTACTCTGTTCATGTCTTGACAGACCATGCTCCACTGATACCTTTATTCCAGAACAAACAACCTACTGGAAGGTTAGCCAGATGGACCTTGACTATCCAAGAGTTCAATCCCACCTTTGAACACTTACCTGGCAAGTCAAATGTAGTCGCAGATGCCTTATCGTGACATGTTAGTATAGTAACTGCAGACCCTCCATTTAGTGCTGAGGATGTAAAGAATGCTCAACGAACAGATCCCATGTGGTCTGGTGTGATTCGATTCCTGCTCCAGGAAGATCTTATTCTGACTGTGAAGCCACCAGCACCCATCAGTGACTTTGTCATGAACCAAGAATTACTGTATCGAACAGCCGAGTTGGGTACTCCTAGCAGAAGAGTTTACCAGTTAGTAATTCCACAGTCACTAGTGAATGTAGCCTTACAGCTAGTTCACGATGTACCAGGTGTTGCACACCCTGGTATGGATCGTTCAGTAAAACAAGCCAGATTGAAATACTTTTGGCCTCGTATGGCAACTGATATTTCTGAGTATGTTAAGAAATGTAGTGTCTGCATGCAACATAAAGGTAATGCTAATGGCCCTAATCCAATCCAAGTGTATCCAGCTACTAGCGAACCGTGGGAAAGAGTTGCGCTAGATCTGTTAAATAATTTCCAATGTTCCATCCAGGGCAACAAACATCTATGTGTTATGGTAGACCATTTCACCAGATATTGTGAGTTAGTTCCTATTGAAAATAAGTCTGCCGAGACAGTAGCTAAAGCGTTTAAAGAACGCATTATCTGCAGGCATACTACCCCTAAGTCCCTAGTAACAGATAATAGAGGTGAATTCTGTAATGAGATTCTTGAAAATTTGTGTACCTTGTACAAGATCTCTAAATCCACCATTGTTTCTCATCATCCTGCCAGCAATGGGTTAGCGGAACGTACCAATAAGAAAGTACTTGATGTCTTGAGAGCCACTATCAATCCCAACAGTGAAACTTGGGATGAAGTTATACCTGATGTGCAGTGTGCTATAAATTCTGCTTACAATGTTTCCATAGGTGACACTCCACATTATGCACTGTACGGTGTAGATAAACGTTTGCCTTATGAGTTGCTATATTCTAATCCGAAACCAAATTACAACCCTGATGATTTCATAGCAACTCGTACCAGCTTAGCTCAAAGTGTCTTTAGAAGAATCCGTGAAACACTTCATAAATCAACAGCAGAATTTACAAGAGTCGCTAACACTCGAGCAAAGCCGTCCAAAATCAAAGTAGGTTCGAGAGTTATGCTGACTAACTTTAACAAAATGTCTGCAATGCCTAAGCTTGATCAAAAGTTTGTTGATCCTTATCGAGTAGTTGAACATATCACTGGTAATAAGTATAAGGTTAGAGAAATTAGTACTAGTCAGTATAAAGAATCGCATTTAGATCACATGAAGTTAGTATGTGATGATAATGATGTTCTAACCCAGACTAATGTGACAGACTCTGACAATCCTCCTGATCCTGTACTCTCTACCTCTGATACTCAGTCAGACGATCAACCTGAATGTCGTTATTCCATACGTACACGACAGGTATTGAGAAATCCTCAAGTATCATTTGTAACTACCAATTCAGATTTGCCTCAAATACGGCATGAGTTAGCTAGAGCAACAGGGTTTGATCCTCCCAGAGATGACACCCATTTTGCATATATCAGTCTCACCCTAGTAGAGTTGGGGCTAAATGTAAATAGCCTGTATAGATGAATAATTACAGTATCAACTTATCAGTATTCAAGAATTTTTTTTTTGTGTTCACGTTCTCTCCGAATTCTGAGAGTTAACAGTCTAGATTTGAGTGCACCGAATCTGCCTTGATGTTAAACACTTCTTTCTTTGTATATATTCCTTCCTCAGAATCCGTAGATCACATGAACACAGATCGATCGAATTTTTTTTATCACTTCTATTGTGTAATCCCAATGTTGAGTTTCCGATGAGTTGTGCTATATCATACCTTGTAATGCGTTACAGTTTTATACAGTTTCAGTTACGTAAGCTTCCACTCCAATATTCTACTTATGTATGTTATAATGTTCAATTGTTGTGTACTTTGACATTGTATAGAATCAGCCCAAGCCGTACACCTGCCGTCTCTAGTTTGTAGTAGCTGTATGTCGGGACGACATACGTTAGTGTTGCCGAGCTCTCAGTAGTAGTACCAGTTCCTAGTAACCAGTTACCAGTAACCAGTGTACCAGTAGATGACTCACTACCAACCGTCTGCGTGAATCATTGACTGTTATTCATATTGCTGCTGACCATAGCAGGATTTCAAACACCCCTCACGCTGTAGGCACTTGTGAGTCAGTCGAAGATAGGGAGCAGAGAGAGGCAGGTCGGCTGTTGGCGCTTCCCATACTTCCCGTTATATATTATACGTACAAACCAGCCTACGTGAGTATTTTTACCCCATCCACGTTATCGAAACCCACATGACAAAACAAACGGTGGTGGTAGTTGTAACTACCCTAATCCCAAGGTGGTGGTAGTTGTAAAGACCTTAAACCCACGTTGGTGGTAGTTGTAACTACCTTAAACCCACAGTGGTGGTAGTTGTAACTACCTTAAACCCACGGTGGTGGTAGTTGTAACTACCTTAAACCCACAGTGGTGGTAGTTGTAACTACCTTAAACCCACGGTGGTGGTAGTTGTAACTACCTTAAACCCACGGTGGTGGTAGTTGTAACGACCTTAAACCCACGGTGGTGGTAGTTGTAACGACCTTAAACCCACGGTGGTGGTAGTTGTAACTACCTTAAACCCACGGTGGTGGTAGCTGTAACGACCTCAAACCCACGGTGGTGGTAGTTGTAACGACCTTAAACCCACGGTGGTGGTAGTTGTAACGACCTTAAACCCACGGTGGTGGTAGTTGTAACTACGCTAAACCCACGGTGGTGGTAGTTGTAACTACCCTAAACCCACGGTGGTGGTAGTTGTAATGACCTTAAACTCACGGTGGTGGTAGTTGTAACTACCTTAAACCCACGGTGGTGGTAGTTTGTAACGACCTTAAACCCACGGTGGTGGTAGTTGTAACTACCTTAAACCCACGGTGGTGGTAGTTGTAACTACCTTAAACCCACGGTGGTGGTAGTTGTAGCGACCTTAAACCCACGGTGGTGGTAGTTGTAACTACGCTAAACCCACGGTGGTGGTAGTTGTAACTACCCTAAACCCACGGTGGTGGTAGTTGTAACGACCTTAAACCCACGGTGGTGGTAGTTGTAACGACCTTAAACCCACGGTGGTGGTAGTTGTAATCTTAAACCCACGGTGGTGGTAGTTGTAACGACCTTAAACCCACGGTGGTGGTAGTTGTAACTACCTTAAACCCACGGTGGTGGTAGTTTGTAACGACCTTAAACGCACGGTGGTGGTAGTTGTAACGACCTTAAACCCACGGTGGTGGTAGTTGTATCTACCTTAAACCCACGGTGGTGGTAGTTGTAACGACCTTAAACCCACGGTGGTGGTAGTTGTAACGACCTTAAACTCACGGTGGTGGTAGTTGTAACTACCTTAAACCCACGGTGGTGGTAGTTTGTAACGACCTTAAACCCACGGTGGTGGTAGTTGTAACTACCTTAAACCCACGGTGGTGGTAGTTATAACTACCTTAAACCCACGGTGGTGGTAGTTGTAACGACCTTAAACCCACGGTGGTGGTAGTTGTAACGACCTTAAACCCACGGTGGTGGTAGTTGTAACGACCTTAAACCCACGGTGGTGGTAGTTGTAACGACCTTAAACCCACGGTGGTGGTAGTTGTAACTACCTTAAACCCACGGTGGTGGTAGTTTGTAACGACCTTAAACCCACGGTGGTGGTAGTTGTAACTACCTTAAACCCACGGTGGTGGTAGTTTGTAACTACCTTAAACCCACGGTGGTGGTAGTTGTATCTACCTTAAACCCACTGTGGTGGTAGTTGTATCTACCTTAAACCCACGGTGGTGGTAGTTGTAACGACCTTACACCCATGGTGGTGGGAGGAGGAAGAAGGACCAAAGACAGAAAGAAGATTTAAGGAGAGATATAAGACAAGGGAATGAAAATGGAAGAAAAGGAAGAAAGATTGTTGACCCGAGGCATGGAGGAGGAAGGAGGAGGAAGAGGAGGAGGAGGAGGAGTAGTAGTAGTAGTAGTAGGAGGAGGAGGAGGAGGAGGAGGAGGAGGAGGAGGAGGAGGAGGAGGAGGAGTAGGAGGAGGAGGAGGAGAAGGAGTAGGAGTAGGAGGAGAAGGAGGAGGAATAGGAGGAGTAGGAGGATGAGTAGGAGGAGGAGGAGGAGGAGGAGGAGGAGGAAGAACCTACAACGTGGGCGGCGCAACAGAGCAAAAAATGGAACCTTCCAGAACATGTAATGACTCTGAGAAACAATTAGAGAGAGAGAGAGAGAGAGAGAGAGAGAGAGAGAGAGAGAGAGAGAGAGAGAGAGAGAGAGAGAGAGAGAGAGAGAGAGACAGACAGACAGACAGACAGAGAGAGAGAGAGAGAGAGAGAGAGAGAGAGAGAGAGAGAGAGAGAGAGAGAGAGAGAGAGAGAGACAGAGAGAGAGAGAGACAGAGAGAGAGAGAGAGAGAGAGAGAGAGAGAGAGAGAGAGAGAGAGAGAGAGAGAGAGAGAGAGAGAGAGAGAGAGAGAGAGAGAGAGACAGACAGAGACAGAGAGACAGAGAGAGACAGAGAGAGAGAGAGAGAGAGAGAGAGAGAGAGAGTAGTAGAGAGAGAGAGTAGTAGTAGTGCAGTAGTAAGGATGAATGGGATGATGTTGGCACCTGGAGAAGAAGTTGATATCCTTGGGGTGAAATTTGACTCCAAACTAACCATGAAGAACCATGTTGTAAATCTTGCAAACAAGGCAGCCAGGAAGCTTACAGCACTTCGCCGTATCTCGCATCTGCTTGACAGTAGGGGTTGCAAGATCCTGTACGAGGCACAAGTACGCTCACACCTTGAGTATGCTCCACTTTCTTGGTTTGCCTGCCCCCCCCCCTCTCATCTGCGACTGCTTGACAGAGTAGAGAACAGAGCAAGACGTCTCATCTCTCGCCTGGACCCATCCTGGATAGATCTGTCATTTCAGCAGAGCCTTCAACATAGGAGGGATGTGGGTGGCCTTACTGTTATGTACAAGGCCAATATTGTCAAAATACCACACTTGGATCCACTTCGAGGACAGCGTGAAACAAGCTTTTATGCCACAAGACGGGCAGAAAGCAGCAACTTCACTCTGGCTGTACCCTTCTCCAGAACATCACTCCATCTGAGATCATACATACCCAGGATGACTCGAGTATGGAACACATTCGTACAGCATAATGATATCAACGAGATAAAGTCAGTTGATCAAATGAAAATGCTGGCCCACAGATGGCTCCAACTTCATCCTGTCCCGTACTTGTATGTCTCATAACAATAAAAATGCTTTCAAATGAGCTGATGTAGGTAACAGCTCTTAGCTTGCCAATAAAGTTAGGAATCCTTAACCTGTAATATAGCTGTCAATAAAGCTAGGGATCCTTAACCTTGTCAAACCCTGTGTAAAAAAAAAAAAAGAATAAAAAGAAAGAGAGAGAGAGAGAGAGAAAGAAAGAGAGAGAGAGAGGAGAGAGAGAGAGAGAGAGAGAGAGAGAGAGAGAGAGAGAGAGAGAGAGAGAGAGAGAGAGAGAGACAGAGAGAGAGACAGAGAAAGAGAGAGAGAGAGAGAGAGAGAGAGAGAGAGACAGAGAGAGACAGAGACAGAGAGAGAGAGAGGATAAATATGAAGAAGAGAGAAGACGTAAGAGGCGGAGTAAAGAAGAACTTAAAGCAGAAGAGACAAGAGAAAGCTAGGAAGCAGAGTTATTATTATTATTATTATTATTATTATTATTATTATTATTATTATTATTATTATTATTATATTTATAAATAATAATAATAAATTATTATTGCTACTATTACTGCTAAATTTAAGAGGAAGCGCTAAACCCATACGGGGTATGCAGATGACAGAAGGGTAACGGCCTGAGTGACGACGACTACTGGACGAATGGTGCCCAGGGTAGCCCAGGGAAGTCCAGGGTAACCCAGGGTAGTCCAGGGTATCCCAGGGTAATCCAGGGTAGCCCTGGGTATTCCAGGGTGTTCCAGGGTAGTCTAGGGTAGCCCCGGGCAGCCCAGGGAAGCCCAGGGTAGCCTCCGTAGTTCAGGGTAGTCCAGGGTGGCCTAAGGTAGCTCAGGATAGCTCAGGGTAGCCCAGGGTAGCCAAGGCCAGCCCCACCCTAGCACCCTACCACCAGAAGTACGAAGTGGTGGTGGTGGAGATGGTAGTGATGGTGATGGTAGTGGTGGTGGTGGTGGTGGTGGTGGTGATGGTAGTGGTGATGGTGGTAGTGGTGATGGTAGTGGTGGTGGTAGTGGTGATGGTAGTGGTGGTGGTGGTGGTGGTGGTGGTGGTGGTGGTAGTGGTGATGGTAGTGGTGATGGTGGTAGTGGTGATGGTAGTGGTGATGGTGGTAGTGGTGATGGTAGTGGTGGTGGTAGTGGTGATGGTAGTGGTGGTGGTGGTGATGATAGTGGTGATGGTGGTAGTGGTGATGGTAGTGATGGTGGTAGTGGTGATGGTAGTGGTGGTGGTGGTGGTGGTGGTGGTAGTGGTGATGGTAGTGGTGATGGTGGTAGTGGTGATGGTAGTGGTGATGGTGGTAGTGGTGATGGTAGTGGTGGTGGTAGTGGTGATGGTAGTGGTGGTGGTGGTGGTGGTAGTGGTGATGGTAGTGGTGATGGTAGTGGTGATGGTGGTAGTGGTGATGGTAGTGGTGATGGTGGTAGTGGTGATGGTAGTGGTGGTGGTAGTGGTGATGGTAGTGGTGGTGGTGGTGATGATAGTGGTGATGGTGGTAGTGGTGATGGTAGTGATGGTGGTAGTGGTGATGGTAGTGGTGGTGGTGGTGGTGGTGGTGGTAGTGGTGATGGTAGTGGTGATGGTGGTAGTGGTGATGGTAGTGGTGATGGTGGTAGTGGTGATGGTAGTGGTGGTGGTAGTGGTGATGGTAGTGGTGGTGGTGGTGGTGGTAGTGGTGATGGTAGTGGTGATGGTGGTAGTGGTGATGGTAGTGGTGATGGTGGTAGTAGTGATGGTGGTGGTAGTGGTGATGGTAGTGGTGATGGTAGTGGTGGTGCTGATGGTAGTGGTGGTGGTGGTGATGGTAGTGGTGGTGATGGTAGTGTGGTGATGGTAGTGGTGGTGATGGTAGTGGTGGTGATGGTAGTGGTGGTGGTGGTGGTGGTGATGGTAGTGGTGGTGGTGGTGATGATGGTGGTGGTGATGGTGGTGGTGATGATAATGGTGGTGGTGGTGATGATGGTAGTGATAGTGGTGGTGAAGGTAGTGGTGGTGGTAGTGGTAGTGGTGGTAGTGGTGGTGATGGTGGTGATGGTGGTGATGGTGGTGGTGGTGGTGATGATGATGATGGTGGTGATGATGGTAGTAATAGGGGTGGTGGTGGCGATGGTAGTGATAGTGGTGGTGGTGATGGTGGAAGTGGTGGTGGTGGTGGTGGTGGTGGTGATGGTAGTGGTGGTGGTGATGGTAGTGGTGGTGGTGATGGTGGTGATGGTGGTGGTGGTGATGGTGGAAGTGGTGGTGGTTGGGGTGGTGGGTGGTGATAATTGTGGTGGTGGTGATGGTGGTGATGGTGGTGATGGTGGTGATGGTGGTGATGGTGGTGATGGTGGTGATGGTGGTGATGGTGGTGATGGTGGTGATGGTAGTGGTGGTGATGGTAGTGGTAGTGGTGGTGGTGGTGGTGGTGGTGGTGATGATGGTAGTGATAGTGGTGGTGGTGGTGGCGATGGTGAAGAGTGGTACACACCGGGAAGTGTGGGAAGAGTGGTTCACACCGGGAAGTGTGGGAAGAGTGGTTCACACCGGGAAGTGTGGGAAGAGTGGCTCATGCCGGGAAGAGTGTGTGGGAAGAGTGGTTCATGCCGGGAAGTGTGGGAAGAGTGGTTCACACAGGGAAGTGTGGGAAGAGTGGTTCACACCGGGAAGTGTGAGAAGAGTGGTTCACACCGGGAAGAGAACCTTCACGGCGCGCATAACGGAGATAAAACACCTCAATTACTGGGAGCGCTTGAGGTTCCTGAATCTGTATTCCCTGGAACGCAGGAGGGAGAGATACATGATTATATACACCTGGAAAATCCTAGAGGGACTAGTACCGAACTTGCACACGAAAATCACTCACTACGAAAGCAAAAGACTTGGCAGACGATGCAACATCCCCCCCAATGAAAAGCAGGGGTGTCACTAGCACGTTAAGAGACCATACAATAAGTGTCAGGGGCCCGAGACTGTTCATCTGCCTCCCAGCACACATAAGGGGGATTACCAACAGACCCCTGGCAGTCTTCAAGCTGGCACTGGACAAGCACCTAAAGTCGGTTCCTGACCAGCCGGGCTGTGGCTCGTACGTTGGTTTGCGTGCAGCCAGCAGTAACAGACTGGTTGATCAGGCTCTGATCCACCAGGAGGCCTGGTCACAGACCGGGCCGCGGGGGCGTTGACCCCCGGAACTCTCTCCAGGTAAACTCCAGGTAAACTAAAGGTAAACTCCACACGGGGAAGTGTGGGAAGAGTGGTTCACACCGGGAAGAGTGTGTGGGAAGAGTGGTTCACACCGGGAAGAGTGTGTGGGAAGAGTGGTTCACACCGGGAAGAGTGTGGGAAGAGTGGTTCACACCGGGAAGAGTGTGTGGGAAGAGTGGTTCACACCGGGAAGAGTGTGTGGGAAGAGTGGTTCACACCGGGAAGAGTGTGGGAAGAGTGGTTCACACCGGGAAGAGTGTGTGGGAAGAGTGGTTCACACCGGGAAGAGTGTGTGGGAAGAGTGGTTCACACCGGGAAGAGTGTGTGGGAAGAGTGGTTCACACCGGGAAGTGTGGGAAGAGTGGTTCACACCGGGAAGTGTGGGAAGAGTGGTTCACACCGGGAAGAGTGTGTGGGAAGAGTGGTTCACACCGGGAAGAGTGTGTGGGAAGAGTGGTTCACACCGGGAAGAGTGTGTGGGAAGAGTGGTTCACACCGGGAAGTGTGTGTGGGAAGAGTGGTTCACACCGGGAAGAGTGTGTGGGAAGAGTGGTTCACACCGGGAAGTGTGTGTGTGGGAAGAGTGGTTCATGCCGGGAAGAGTGTGTGGGAAGAGTGGTTCACACCGGGAAGAGTGTGTGGGAAGAGTGGTTCACACCGGGAAGTGTGTGTGGGAAGAGTGGTTCACACCGGGAAGTGTGTGTGGGAAGAGTGGTTCACACCGGGAAGAGTGTGTGGGAAGAGTGGTTCACACCGGGAAGTGTGTGTGTGGGAAGAGTGGTTCATGCCGGGAAGAGTGTGTGGGAAGAGTGGTTCATGCCGGGAAGAGTGTGTGGGAAGAGTGGTTCATGCCGGGAAGAGTGTGTGGGAAGAGTGGTTCATGCCGGGAAGAGTGTGTGGGAAGAGTGGTTCATGCCAGGAAGAGTGCGTAGGAAGAGTGGTTCATGCCGGGAAGAGTGTGTAGGAAGAGTGGTTCATGCCAGGAAGAGTGTGTAGGAAGAGTGGTTCATGCCGGGAAGAGTGTGTAGGAAGAGTGGTTCATGCCTGGAAGAGTGTGTAGGAAGAGTGGTTCATGCCGGGAAGAGTGTGTGGGAAGAGTGGTTCATGCCGGGAAGAGTGTGTGGGAAGAGTGGTTCATGCCGGGAAGAGTGTGTGGGAAGAGTGGTTCATGCCGGGAAGTGTGTGTGTGGGAAGAGTGGTTCATGCCGGGAAGAGTGTGTGGGAAGAGTGGTTCACACCGGGAAGAGTGTGTGGGAAGAGTGGTTCACACCGGGAAGTGTGTGTGTGGGAAGAGTGGTTCATGCCGGGAAGAGTGTGTGGGAAGAGTGGTTCATGCCGGGAAGAGTGTGTGGGAAGAGTGGTTCATGCCAGGAAGAGTGTGTAGGAAGAGTGGTTCATGCCGGGAAGTGTGTGTGGGAAGAGTGGTTCATGCCGGGAAGAGTGTGTGGGAAGAGTGGTTCATGCCAGGAAGAGTGTGTAGGAAGAGTGGTTCATGCCGGGAAGTGTGTGTGGGAAGAATGGTTCACACCGGGAAGAGTGTGTGGGAAGAGTGGTTCACACCGGGAAGTGTGTGTGTGGGAAGAGTGGTTCATGCCGGGAAGAGTGTGTGGGAAGAGTGGTTCATGCCGGGAAGAGTGTGTAGGAAGAGTGGTTCATGCCGGGAAGAGTGTGTGGGAAGAGTGGTTCATGCCGGGAAGAGTGTGTAGGAAGAGTGGTTCATGCCGGGAAGTGTGGGAAAAGTGGTTCATGCCGGGAAGAGTGTGTGGGAAGAGTGGTTCATGCCAGGGAGAGTGGTTCATGCCGGGAAGAGTGTGTGGGAAGAGTGGTTCATGCCAGGAAGAGTGTGTAGGAAGAGTGGTTCATGCCGGGAAGAGTGTGTGGGAAGAGTGGTTCATGCCTGGAAGTGTGTGTGTGGGAAGAGTGGTTCACACCGAGAAGAGTGTGTGGGAAGAGTGGTTCACACCGGGAAGAGTGTGTGGGAAGAGTGGTTCACACCGGGAAGAGTGTGTGGGAAGAGTGGTTCATGCCGGGAAGTGTGTGTGTGGGAAGAGTGGTTCACACCGAGAAGAGTGTGTGGGAAGAGTGGTTCACACCGGGAAGAGTGTGTGGGAAGAGTGGTTCACACCGGGAAGTGTGTGTGGGAAGAGTGGTTCACACCGAGAAGAGTGTGTGGGAAGAGTGGTTCACACCGGGAAGAGTGTGTGGGAAGAGTGGTTCATGCCGGGAAGTGTGTGTGGGAAGAGTGGTTCATGCCAGGAAGAGTGTGTAGGAAGAGTGGTTCATGCCGGGAAGAGTGTATGGGAAGAGTGGTTCATGCCGGGAAGAGTGTATGGGAAGAGTGGTTCATGCCGGGAAGAGTGTATGGGAAGAGTGGTTCATGCCGGGAAGAGTGTATGGGAAGAGTGGTTCATGCCGGGAAGTGTGTGTGGGAAGAGTGGTTCATGCCGGGAAGAGTGTGTGGGAAGAGTGGTTCATGCCGGGAAGTGTGTGTGGGAAGAGTGGTTCATGCCGGGAAGAGTGTGTGGGAAGAGTGGTTCATGCCGGGAAGAGTGTGTGGGAAGAGTGGTTCATGCCGGGAAGTGTGTGTGGGAAGAGTGGTTCATGCCAGGAAGAGTGTGTAGGAAGAGTGGTTCATGCCGGGAAGAGTGTGTGGGAAGAGTGGTTCATGCCGGGAAGTGTGTGTGGGAAGAGTGGTTCATGCCAGGAAGAGTGTGTAGGAAGAGTGGTTCATGCCGGGAAGATTGTGTAGGAAGAGTGGTTCATGCCGGGAAGAGTGTGTGGGAAGAGTGGTTCATGCCGGGAAGAGTGTGTGGGAAGAGTGGTTCATGCCGAGAAGTGTGTGTGGGAAGAGTGGTTCATGCCGGGAAGAGTGTGTAGGAAGAGTGGTTCATGCCGGGAAGAGTGTGTGGGAAGAGTGGTTCACACCGGGAAGAGTGTGTAGGATGAGTGGTTCATGCCGGGAAGAGTGTGTGGGAAGAGTGGTTCATGCCGGGAAAAGTGTATGGGAAGAGTGGTTCACACCGGGAAGAGTGTGAGGGAAGAGTGGTTCACACCTTCGCGTAGAAAGGTTAGATTAGTTTAGAGTCCCGAGGAAACACGACAAGTATTTCCTGAGGCAGATCATAGTCACATGGTGACCCGTCACTGGAGCTTACGGTCATCTGACCGAGGCCTTCCACTGGTTTACCTGTCCACCTTTTTTACAAAATAAGAGAAAATCATTAGTTTGAGGTGAGAGAGGTTATTCTTACCACACCACGGTGTAAAGCGCGATAGTACGAGGCTCTATCATCCTTTCAGAATCTTAAACACAAATATTATGCTTGTTATATTGAGGGAGATTGAGAAACATAGTGTGGCACACCTGATAGTGCTTCTGGAGGTGACTTAAAACTAGACTCAGAAGCCAGTCGCCTCACCCTGCCACCTCTGCCCCTGGACATGTCACTATATAAAAATAACTTCTGACTAATACCACATTTGTGTGATTATGTTGTTCAAACGTAAGAGAGTAAATACGCAAGCGCTTTCCTCGACAGAGGAGTAAACACACAAACACACAGAGACAAAAATGACATATATGCAAAGGCAGAAAATATGCCGGGCTAAAGATACAGAGGAATGATATGGAAGTTAGGATGTTAGTAAAGGGAACTCATTAGGTGTAGAGGTGATGCAGACGACAGTATACACAGCTTCAAGAATAAATATGATTGCGTCCAGATCACTAATCAGTAAAACTGGTGTATAAAAGTTAAGAAGAGGGGTCAGGAGCTGAGACACTACCCCTGCAACTACAGCAAGGATGTTTACGTAGATATAACATACAAAAACAGACAGATACTCTTTCCCCTCCCACACAGCACTCACAAGCCCATCATACAAGTGTTACAGAAGGCGAGCAAGGCGATGAGAACCTCCTGACAGCGGAGAGATACCTCAAGTGTACCTGGAGATGATTTAGTGAATCATCAATCCATGATGATCAGTCCCCACACCAGACCTTATGATGAGAACCTCATCAGTGAGCGATGGTGCCATCAATACACTCATTTCTCAAAAAATTCTTCAAGGATCCTTCTTCAATTTCTAACAACTTTTCTAACTTCAGTCTTTTATTTTTAAATTATTTTTTCTTGAAGCTACAGAAGAATTATGGAGACAAATTCCTTTGGCTCTTCTAAAGAGACAGAGATAAATATACAACTATCTAGTATTTCCAGATAATTCTCGTGAATTTCCTGAATTCTCAAGAAAAGAAAAATCCTTTCTTGACTTTCAAAGAATTGTCATGAAAACTTCAATAATTTCCAGATAGGCTGGAAGACAATCAACCCTTCGGGGAGATTCATGCTAAAACAATCAGTCAACTGGGGAGTATCAGGCTAGAACAATCAACCAACCGGGGAGTCTCATGTTAACATGACGATTTTCACGGTGATCTATTTTCAAATACTGCCTTTACAAGGTTAATTAACACCTTTGAGATGTGCGAGAGAACGTTTCCAGGGTCCACGATCCTCGAGACCCAGAAAAATATATCTGTGAGGAAATTTTTTTGGAAAATTAATGAAAATGACAAGGTTGAAAGTGACAAGAGGAAGATAACGCCTGACTTGCTGATGGACATTTGTTATTTTGCCCTTAGTATATATATATATATATATATATATATATATATATATATATATATATATATATATATATATATATATATATATATATATAATCAAGGAGGAGCGCCTGTGGGGGAAATGTGGAAGGTATTCAGGCTTAATTCAGTGAACCGGAGCACAGATTCAATTCCCTAGAACAAGAGCTCCTCACCAGCGTCAAGGAACCTCCCTTGAGGTGGGGGAGAGGAGTTATTAAATGGAGAGTTAAAGGTATCGGGAAGATGGAGGGAATATTTTGAGGAATTGCTAAGTGTTGATGAAGATAGTGAAGCTGTGATTTCGTGTACAGGGCAAGGAGGAATAACATCTTGTAGGAGTGAGGAAGAACCAGTTGTGAGTGTGGGGTAAGGCAGTGGGTAGCATGATAGGGGGTAAAGCAGCTGGGATTGATGGGAAAATATAGAAATGTTTTGGAGTGGTTGGTACTTTTATTTAATAAATATATGGAAGAGGGTAAGGTACCTATGGACTGGAAGAGAGCATATATAATTCCTTTGTATAAAGGCAAAGGGGACAAAAAAAGAATGCAAAAATTATAGGGGAATAAGTGTGTTGAGTATACCTGGTAAAGTGTCTGGTAGAGTGTTTACAGTGAAGCATATAGCTGACAGTATCTAGATAAGGGTCAAGAAGTTTTTGTGGCATTTATGGATTTGAAAAAGGCGTATGACAGGGTGGATAGGGGAGCAATGTGGCAGATGTTGCAAAGGTATGGACTAGGAGGTAGGTTACTGAAAGCAGTGAAAATTTTTTGCGAGGATAGTGAGCCTCGGGTAAGAGAATGTAGGAGAGAGGGGGATTATTTGCCAGTAAAAGTAGGTTTTAGACAAGGATATGTGATGTCACCATGGTTGTTCAATATATTTATAGATGGGGTTGTAAGAGAAGTGGGTTGTAAGAGAAGTGAATGCGAGGGTCTTGGCAAGAGGTGTGGAGTTAAAAGATAAAGAATCTAACACAAAGTGGAAGTTGTCACAGTTACTCTTGCTGATGACACTGTGCTTTTGGGAGATTCTGAAGAGAAGTTGCAGAGGTTGGTGGATAAGTTAGGTAGGGTATGTAAAAGAAAAAAAATTAATGTGAATATAGGAAAGAGCAAGGTGATGAGGATAACAAAAAAATTAGGTAAAGACAGATTGAATATCAGGTTGCAGGGAGAAAGTATGGAAGGGGTGAATGTATTCAGATATTTAGGAATGGACTTGTCAGCAGATGGGTCTATGAAAGATGAGGTGACTCGTAGAATTGACGAGGCGAAAAAGGTGAGGAGTCTGTGGAGACAAAGAACTTTGTCCATGGAAGCAAAGGGGAAAATGTATGAGAGAGTAGTTATACCAACGCTCTTATATGGGTGTGAGGCATGGGTGGTGAATGTTGCAACAAAGAGAAGGCTGGAGGCAGTGGAGATGATGTATTTGAGGGCAATGTGTGGTGTGAATATAATCCAGAGAATTCGTAGTTTGGAAATTAGGAGGAGGTGCAAGATTACCAAAACTATTATCCAGAGGGCTGAGGAGGGGTTGTTGAGGTGGTTTGAACATGTAGAGAGGTTGGAACGAAATAGAATGACATCCAGAGTGCATAAATCAGTAGTGGAGGGAAGGCGGGATAGAGGTCGGCCTAGGAAAGGTTGGAGGGAGGGGGTAAAGGAGGTTTTCTGTGCGAGGGGCTTGGACTTCCAACAAGCATGCGTGAGCGTGTTAAACAGAAGCGAATGGAGACAAATTATTTTTAGGACTTGACGTGCTGTTGGAGTGTGAGCAGGGTAATGTTTATGAAAGGATTCAGGGAAACTGGATGGCCGGAGTTGAGTCCTGGAGATGGGAAGTACAGTGTCTGCACTCTGAAGGAGGAGTGTTAATGTTGCAGTTTTATAGCTCTAGTGTAAGTACACCTCTGGCAAGACAGTGATGGAGTGAATGATGGTGAAAGTTTTTCTTTTTCGGGCCACCTTACCTAGGTGGGAAACGGTCGATGTGTTAATAATAATAATAATAATAATAATAATAATAATATTATATATATATATATATATATATATATATATATATATATATATATATATATATATATATATATATATATATATATATATATATATATCGTGCCGGATAAGTAAAACTTGCCATTCTGGCTTAAATAGTAACGCACTTTGTGCCGAATAAGGCAAACGAAAATTTAGCAGTGCAATAATTTCGCAAAAATCATTCTGAATCTAACGAAAAAAAAATATTTCAGTGTTTCTTTATAAAATTATTGTAGACTTGTATAAAATATAAGAACATAAAAACATAAGAAAGAAGGAACACTGCAGCATGCCTACTGGCCCAGGCGAGGCAGGTCCATCTACCCCCCGGTTTAGACCAATGACCCACCAAGTCAGGTCACATCTACTTAAGGAAGGGGCCCGGCATCTGACCCACTAGCATCAGCCAGTCAGGTCCAGCTCACATCAACTCACACCCACTCATGTATTTATCTAACCTATTTTAAAAGCTACACAAAGTTTTAGCTTCTATGACGGTACTTTAATACCAAACCAGTGCTTTCCTATGTCCTTCCTGAATCTGATTTTTTCCCACTTGAAACCATTGCTGCGAGTCCTGTCTTGGCTAGATATTTTTAGCATGCTATTTACATCCCTGTTATTCCTGTTTTCCATTTATACACCTCAATCATATCCTCCCTAATTCTACGCCTTTCTAGAGAGTGTAGATTCAGGGCCCTCAGTCTATCCTCATAGGGAAGATTTCTGATACATGGGATCAACTTCATCATCCTCCTTTGTATGTTTTCCAGAGCATTTATATCTATTCTGTAATACGGTGACCAGAACTGTGTACCGTAATCTAAATGAGGTCTAACCAAGGATATATAGAGGTGAAGAACAACCTGAGAAATCCTATTATTTATGCTTTTTGATATGAAGCCAAGGATTCTGTTCGCTTTATTGTGAACACTTATGCACTGTTCTCTTGGTTTTAGATTACTGCTAACCAGATCTCCTAAATCCTTTTCGCAATCAGTAATATTAAGATCTACATTATATTAAACTGCATCTGCCACTTACAGCACCTTTCAAGGCAGGTGAAATTGCCGACCTAGAAAATGTACAGAGAACTTTCACGGCGCGCATAACGGAGATAAAACACCTCAATTATTGGGAGCGCTTGAGGTTCCTAAACCTGTATTCCCTGGAACGCAGGAGGGAGAGATACATGATTATATACACCTGGAAAATCCTAGAGGGACTAGTACCGAACTTGCACACGAAAATCACTCATTACGAAAGCAAAAGACTTGGCAGACGATGCACCATCCCCCCAATAAAAAGCAGGGGTGTCACTAGCACGTTAAGAGACCATACAATAAGTGTCAGGGGCCCGAGACTGTTCAACTGCCTCCCAGCACACATAAGGGGGATTACCAACAGACCCCTGGCAGTCTTCAAGCTGGCACTGGACAAGCACCTAAAGTCAGTTCCGGATCAGCCGGGCTGTAGCTCGTATGTTGGTTTGCGTGCAGCCAGCAGCAACAGCCTGGTTGATCAGGCTCTGATCCACCAGGAGGCCTGGTCTCAGACCGGGCCGCGGGGGCGTTGACCCCCGGAACTCTCTCCAGGTAACTCCAGGTAAACTCTCCATCCACTGCATTAGTCTATTCAAGTCTTCCTTGAGTGCTCTAATGTCCTCGTCAGAAGGAATTCGTCGGATTATTTTGGTGTCATCGGCAAACTTTCTTATATCGCTATTTATTCCCTCATCTATGTCGTTTATGTGGATTGTGAACAACAAGGGGACCAACACTGACCCCTGTGGAACACCGCTCGTGACGCTTCCCCACTCAGATTTCTCCCCATTTATGCTAACTCTCTGCTGCCTATCTGTCAACCATGCGTCTATCCAGGAAAAAAATTTCTCCTATTCCGTGTGCCTTAATTTTCCTCAACAGTCTCTGATATGGGACTCTATCAAAAGCCTTACTGAAGTTCATATGCACAATACATTCGTTACCATTATCAACCTCCTGAAATACCTTAGTAAAGAAAATTAGTAAATTCGTAAGGCAGGAAAGCCCTTTTGTAAAACCATGCTGAGATACGTTGATCAATTTGTGCTTTTCAAGATGGCTACGAATTGCTTCGACAATTATTGATTTCATAAATTTACCCACTATGGAGGTTAGGCTTATTGGTCTATAGTTCGAAGCTAAAGACCCGTCACATGATCTGAAAATAGGTATGATATTTGCCATTTTCCACTTATCTGGCACTATGCCAGTTTGTAGTGATATGTTGAAAACATTTGCCAAAGGTTTGCTAATCTCCTCTTTACATTCCTTTAGAATCCTTACGTACAGCTCAACAGGGCCTGGGGATTTGTTAGGTTTTAATTTATTTATTTATCTAAGGACTATGTCACTTGTGACCCTAATAGCACATAGTTTACTATCGTCCTGTTCTACGTAATTTATTATTTCTGGAATATCGCTAGTATCTCCCCGTGTAAAAACTGAGATAAAATGTTAAAAAACTCTACACATTTCCTTATTACTGTCCGTGAGCTGACCCGAGTAACTTTTGAGTGGGCCTATCTTGTCCCTAATCTTACTTCTGTATATCTGAAAGAATCCTTTTTGGTTAGTCTTCGATTCTCTTGCAAACTTAACCTTATAATCTCTTTCTTATTCCCTTTTTTATTTTTCTCTTTAACTGAATATATTGATTTCTTAACTGCCCCTCTCTTCTTTTGATTCGTCTATATATGCCTCTCTTTTTACCAATGAGATGTTCTAATCTATTGTATATTCATTTAGGACCATTTTTGTTTGATCTGATTTCCCTATTCGGAACATAAGTTGTCTGAGCAGCTAGAACTATGCCCTGGAAAATGTCATATCGGCAACCATCGCCACCTACCTGACCCATAGCCAGGTCATTCCAGATCAGCCCTCCCAAGTAATTTCTTAGTCCTATAAAATCAGCCAAGTGGAAGTCATGGACAGAGACATGGTTGCCATTATTAGGGTAATTCCATAATATATTAAAACTGAGTGATTTGTGATCACTTTCCCCAAGCTCATCATTAACCTCAAGATTATTAATTAGTGATTCCCTGCTGGCAAGAACCAAGTCAAGCAGGTTATTTCCTCTACTTGGTTCTGTCACACACTGTTTCAAAAAACAATCCTGAATTGTATCAAGAAAGTCGTTTGACTCTAAATTTCCTGTCAAATTACTCCAGTCAATTTGGCTAAAGTTAAAAATCCCCCCATTAGCACAACATTTCCGTATGCCTTATGAATTTCGTCCCATAGAAGTTTACTGCACTCCCTGTCAAGGTTTGGGGGTCTGTAAATCACACCCAAGATTAGTTTTTCACGGCCCCCGAAATGCTGTAACCAAATAGATTCAGTGGCTGACGCTTCTAATTTTATATCTTGTCTAATACAACAATTTAAATTATCTCTGACAAACATCGCTACTCCACCACCCTTCCTGTTGACCCTGTCAGTGTGGATTAATTTAGAGCCTTGTATGTGACATTCAGAAGGCATCTTTCAGACTGAGCTTCCTGCACTTGCAATTACTCTTAGCTCATCTATCTTATTTCTTATACTCCTGCTATTAGTATAGTAAACCTTAAGGGAGCTAGTCTATCGCTACCCTCTGCTGTCCCCCTTTGTTTGCTGACCTGATCTGTTGTCTTTATTCGTAATTTTATGATGAATAATGTCTTTTAAGCATTTACTGTTTTCAACCCTAGTGCTGCAACCTGTTTCCTCACACACACTCATACGTCTATCTTCTATCAGTTTAAAATCCTAGATATGTCAGCAGTGGCCCTCTCGATCGAGTTGGCAAGTGCTACCACCCCAGCCGCAGAGAGATATACCCCATCCCTTGCATACATATCATGCTTGCCATAAAAGTTGTCCCAGTTGTCAATGGATGGGATTGCAAGTTCCTTGCAGTATCTGTCTAGCCAGCAATTTACACCAATTGCCCTAGACACTCATTCATTGCCGTCTCCCCTTCTAGGCAAGATGCTACATATGATTTTGACCCCTCCCTTAGATCTAATTAAATCTATAGCTGACCTGTACTTATCTAGCAGCTCTGCTCTCCTACCCTTCCCGATATCATTTCCACCAGCACTCAGATAATGCGCTTATTACGATTACCTGACATGATATTATTCAACCTCTTGACTATGTTACCAACACCAGCTCCAGGAAAACACACTCTCTGTCTCACCTTCTTATTCCTGTTACAAAAAGCACAGTCCATATATCTTACCTGAGAGTATCCCACAATCAGAATGTTCTTACCTTGATTAGCAGGGGAGTCAGTGGTTCCTTTAACCTCACTAACCACTGAAGTACACTCGTCCTGGAGAACAGCGAATCGATTTTCTACCTTCAAATTTTCTCTATTAACCTTCCTTATCTCGATGCTTCTTCCTGAATCGTGAACCACTTGCCACTTAAATCAGCTGCCACTTTCCAACTCACTGCTGGTAACCTTTTCCTCCTTACCAGCTCCAACCATCTCACACTCACTCCCAAACCCATCTACGTGAAGCTTCAGCCTCCTATTTTCCTCCTGAAGTAGAACCTCCTTCTTCAACACTTTAACCTGAGATTCTAAAACACTACAACAAGCCATGGTGCTTGGTAACACCCCATGCTAATCCCCAGACAGCTTAGGACAGGATGACCTCACGTGACCACTGACCTCAACTAAATTAAATAGTGCTTGTTATAAGGTTAGGTATGTTTCCTAAGGTTCTTTTGATACAAAATCATTAATTTTTACAATAACATAAGTAAAAATATATCTTGAAATGTATAAGAGAAAATTTTAGAAAGGACTTAATTTTAAGTGAGTTCTTGCTAATTGACCAGTTTTACCTACTTGGCACGACATTATATATATATATATATATATATATATATATATATATATATATATATATATATATATATATATATATATATATATATATATATATTATATATATATATATATATATATATATATATATATATTATATATATATTATATATATATATATATATATATTATATATATATTATATATATATATATATTATATATATATATTATATATATTATATATATATATATATATATATATATATATATATATATATATATATATATATATATATATATATATATATATATATATGTATATGTCGTGCCGAATATGTAAAACTGGTCAATTAGCAAGAACTCATTTAAAATTAAGTCCTTTCTAAAATTTTCTCTTATACGTTTAAAGATATATTTTTTTCATTAATGTTGATGTAAAAATTATAATTTTGCTCCAAAAGAGTCTTAGAAAACTTACCTAACCTTATTATAACAAGAACAATTTATTTTAGCCTAACTCAACTATATATATTTTAGATTTGTTTACAATAATTTAATACTAAACAAACACAGTGAAATATATTTTTTTCGTTAGGTTCAGAATGATTTTGGCGAAATTATTGCATACACAAATTTTCACTTGTCTTACATGGCAAGATGAACGTTGCTATTTAAGCCAAGATCGCAAGTTCTGCCTATTCGGCAAGACATATATATATATATATATATATATATATATATATATATATATATATATATATATATATATATATATATATATATATATATGCACGTATGTACGTACGTACGAGTGTGTGTGTGTTATTATAATCAAGGGGAAGCGCTAAACCCGTAGGGTTATACAGCGCCTGTGGGGGTGGTAGGTATTCAAGCTTAATTCAGGGAACTGGAGCACAGATCCAGTTCCCTAGATCAAGAGCCCCTCACCAGCGTCAAGGAACCTCCCTTGAGGGGATGTGTGTGTGTGTGTGTGTGTGTGTGTGTGTGTGTGTGTGTGTGTGTGTGTGTGTGTGTGTGAGGGTGATGCTGGCAGTTCACGAGTGCTTGTAGGTTGACCTGCCTGACTGAGGGATCACTACCACAACTTCCGTTGAGGTCTCCCAAGCCAAACCGGACCTTTCCGACCTACACCAGCCCACTCCCTACCCACACCCTTTCCATCAAGCCCACAACAGCCCACCCTCTGCCCACACGCCATCTCTCACGCCCTATGCAGTCCGCCCACCGCCCATCATAGAAGCAAACACGACTCACAAGACACAAAGGTCGCTATAGTACACACAAACGTTGAAGCGACACAAAGAACCCAGCAATGTGTTACATTGCTAACAATTATTGTGTGTGCGCACTGCAACACTTGCAAGGTTACCACTCCTGGTGTTAGCAATCTCAAGGTGATCACAGTCTTTTACTGTTGATACTGCTACGCCGAGACTCTCCTGATCAACCAGGCTGTTGCTACTTGTAGCTCTACGTTGTACAAGACTAGTGAAACGTGACAACATTCTTGTTACTTTTTTATACCTAAAGAGGTAACCTTAGCAGCAACAGAAGCAGTATCAACAACAATATTCAGCAGCTGAGGACAACAGTAGCAGCTGCAGCAGACAGCAGCATCACTACCAACATCAGCAGCTGCAGACATCTGTATTAGCAGCTCCAGACAACGGTATTAAAAGCAGCCACAGCAGCATACAGCAGACAACAGCATCAGTAATAGAAAGCTACTTCATTAGCAGTATACAGCAGCAACAGACAGCATCAGCAGCAGCAAACAGCGGCACTAGCAGCAGCAAACAGCGGCACTAGCAGCAGTAAACAGCGGCACTAGCAGCAGCAAACAGCGGCACTAGCAGCAGCAAACAGCGGCACTAGCAGCAGCAGACAGCAACATCATCAGGAAGGAGGTGATCAGCAGACTGAGTTACCACTGACAGCTGTAACTCCGGAGAGACTAATGTTTATAATCGTCAGCTGGTGAACCACTGCTGCTATCCCCCCCTTCTTCCCCCTCCCCTTCCCTCCCCTCCCCCCTCCCCTCCCCATCCCTAACCCTCTACACACTAACACATCTATCTCCTCTTCCATATTCCTGCCTCTTCCCATATTCTGGCCTATTCCACCCAGTAACCCATCTCACCACTCAATCCTCTTCTTCCTTCGTCCCGCCTCTTCTACCTTCCTATATCTTACATATTCCCTTTCCTACTTTAATTTTATGAGGGAAAGCCTGGCTGCGAGAGGGCACGTTTGATTTGGGAATAGAGGACGGAGGATCGAACCTTCATTCTCTATTTCTAGCTGCTGTCTATCTAGTGTAGTCAGTCCTACGTAGGTACCACAGAACAACCATGATTTCAAGACAGTTAGAAGCCCTCTTGTTAATAAGGTATCCCAGAAGGGGGGGTTATAATTAGGTATCCCAGAAGGGGATAATAATAGGCATACCAGAAGAGGGCAATTTATTATAATAATGGGGAAGCGCTAAGCTCGTAAGGTTATACAGCGCCTGTGGGAAGAGGGATGATATTCAGGCTTAATTCAGGGATATGGAGCACAGATCCAATTCCCTAGATCAAGAGCCCCTCACCAGCGTCAAAAAACCTCTTTTGAGGATAGAAGAGGGTAATAATTAGGTATCCCATGAGATAATAAGGTATCCCAGAAGAGGGTTATACTTAGATATCCCAGAAGAGGGACATTAGGATGAATGTCAGATTTTCACTTCTCCCCTTTTGGTTGTCGTTCATAACTTGAGAACGCTTAACCCGACCGGCTTCAAACTTTCAACGTTGTTGTATTGTAAGCTGGGGAGGTCCGGTTGCTATTGGTTTTGCGCGGTAACTGAAGAATGCTTCGTCTGGTAGGCTTCAAACGTATAACATCGATGCATTTAATTGGAAAGATGTTACTCAGTATCATAAACTCACTCACTCTCTTTCTCTCTTACCCCCTCACTATCACTGTCTGTCTGTCTGTCTGTCTGTCTCTCTCTCTCTCTCTCTCTCTCTCTCTCTCTCTCTCTCTCTCTCTCTCTCTCTCTCTCTCTCAGAGAGCACGTGCCTCTCACATAATTAGCAGTGCACCAAGACACCATAACTCACCTGCACCATCACCAAACATCGCTTTACGTAGAGCAAACAACACACACTTCCCTGTTGTGTCTAGCACCCTGCCTCCCTCCCTGCCTCCCTCCATTACACCCTCCCTGCCTCCCTCCCTAACACCCTCCCTGCCTCACTCCCTACCTTCCTCCATCCCTGCCTTCCAACCTACCTGCTTCCCTCCATCCTTGCCTTCCACCCCCACTGCCTTCCACACTTCCTGCCAACCACCCTCCCTGCCTTCCACACTCTCTGCTTACCACTCACCCTGCCTGCCACCCACCCTGCCTGCCACCCACCCTGCCTGCCACCCACCCTGTCTGCCACGCACCCTGCCTGCCTGCCACCTTCCCTGCCTATCACCCACCCTGCCTGCCACCTTCCCTGCCTACCACCCACCCTGCCTGCCTGTCACTCTCCCTGTCTACCACCCACCCTGCCTAACACCCACCCTGGCTGCCTGCTACCCTCCCTGTCTACCATCAACCCTGCCTACCACCCACCCTGCTTGCCTGCCACCTTCCTTGCCTGCCACCTTCCCTGCCTACCACCCACCCTGCCTGCCTGCCATCTTCCCTGTCTACCACCCACCCTAGTTGCCTGCCACCCTCACTGTCTACCACCCACACTGCCTATCACCCACCGTGCCTATCACTCACCCTGCCTACCACCCACCCTGCTTGCCTGCTACCTTCCCTGCCTACCACTCACCCTGCCTGCCTGCCACCTTCCCTGTCTACCACCCACCCTACCTGCCTGCCGCCTTCCCTGCCTACCACCCACCCTGCCTGCCACCTTCCTTGCCTACCACCCACCCTGGCTGCCACTTTCCCTGTCTACCACCCACCCTGCCTGCCTACCATCCACCCTGCCTGTCTACCACCCACCCTGCCTGCCTACCACCCACCCTGCCTGCCTACCACCCACCCTGCCTACCACCCACCCTGTCTACCACCCAACCTGCCTACCACCCACCCTGCCTACCACCCACCCTGCCTGCCTACCACCCACCCTGCCTACCACCCACCCTGCCTCCCACCCACCCTGCCTACCACCCACCCTGCCTCCCTGCCACCCACCCTACCACCAACCCTACCACCCACCCTGCCATCCATCCTACCACCCACCCTGCCACCCACCCAACCACCCACCCTACCACCCACCCTGCCACCCACCCTGCCACCCACCCTGCCACCCACCCTACCACCCACCCTGCCACCCACTCTGCCACCCACTCTGCCACCCACTCTGCCACCCACTCTGCCACCCACCCTGCCACCCACCACATGTTGCACTGAACTCCTAACACTTTTTTTGTACAAAACTATTATTAAAATTCACGGGGAAGAGGTAAATCCGTAAGGGGCATGCACTCCTGGGGAAGAGGAGGTTATCAGGATCGATCCAAGGAAAGGTTGGCTTTAATGCCTTTAATCAAGAGCCCTTCGGCATCAAGGTACTTCAAACTTACTCTACAGAAAGCATGTCAAACGGCAAGATATTTTAGTAGTGTATAAAGACGAGGTCACCCAGGATGAAGGTCACGCAGGATGAAGGTTACGCAGGAGCAAGATCACCTAGGATGAAGGTCACGCAGGAGCAAGGTCACTCAGGATGAAGGTCACGCAGGAGCAAGGTCACTCAGGATGAAGGTCACGCAGGAGCAAGGTCACTCAGGATGAAGGTCACGCAGGAGCAAGGTCACCCAGGATGAAGGTCACGCAGGAGCAAGGTCACTCAGGATGAAGGTCACGCAGGAGCAAGGTCACCCAGGATGAAGGTCACGCAGGAGCAAGGTCACTCAGGATGAAGGTCACGAAAGAATAAGGTCAATCAGGAGCAAGATAACCAAGTAGCACAGCCAACTAGGAGAGAAGGTCACCTAGGAGAAAATGTCAACTAGGAGACAAGATGTTACAAAATGCGATATCTATAAAGTCTAGACATCTCCAGAGAATATGTACTAGAAATTCAACTTATTGATCCGCCTCTAGCATCTAGCATGTCTCTAGTTTTATAACAGTTTGTCACAAAGTATTCTGATGCAGTTATCCTGTCAAATTGTGATCAATTTTAATAGTGCCTTAAGATTGCAACTGATAAGATGCCAACTAACGAAATAAAAATTGAGAAGTATATTAACAAATTTGTCTAGGAGGACAAAATGAATTTGATATAATTTAGGATATAAGCTCATACACTTCTCTTGTAGTGCAAAGTTAAATTGTACATGTAGTATAGTGGTGAAGGTACATTATATATAGTAGTATAGTGGTGAAGGTACATTATATATAGTAGTATAGTGGTGAAGGTACATTATATATAGTAGTATAGTGGTGAAGGTACATTATATATAGTAGTATAGTGGTGAAGGTACATTATATATAGTAGTATAGTGGTGAAGGTACATTATATATAGTAGTATAGTGGTGAAGGTACATTATATATAGTAGTATAGTGGTGAAGGTACATTATATATAGTAGTATAGTGGTGAAGGTACATTATATATAGTAGTATAGTGGTGAAGGTACACTATATATAGTAGTATAGTGGTGAAGGTACATTATATATAGTAGTATAGTGGTGAAGGTACATTATATATAGTAGTATAGTGGTGAAGGTACATTATATATAGTAGTATAGTGGTGAAGGTACATTATATATAGTAGTATAGTGGTGAAGGTACATTATATATCAGTACGACTCTTAAGTACCGTCTGGTACGTTATATATCAGTACGACTCTTAAGTACCGTCTGGTAAGTTATCATCACTTATAAAAATATTACTAGCATATACCAGCATATATGTGAGAATGTGTGTATGTACTCAGAGTTGTTCGTTATGTCTCAATATACCAGCGTATGTGTGAGAATGTATTTACTCAGAGTTGTTCGTTATGTCTCAGTAAGACTAGACTCGACATAAACAGTGACTGACTAAATAAATGTCCTCAAATAATCTATTTTCTTGACCAACAGGGGAATCAAAACAGTTTGCTTGAACAATGTGACGAACTATTCCCCAAACAACAATAATATAACAAGCAGCAGCACAGAGTCAGGAACAAGGAGACAAAATAGCGACACTAACAAGGGACCATCAGCAGATCCTCCAGGAAAGTCATAAAACTCCCTTAATACTGAATATAAGTTCAGCATAACCAAATCCTCGACTACAACAGTGCGTAGATGCCACACAAAATCGGTCAGAATCTTTAGCTTGGGACCTGAGTTGACTTAGAGTGCCGGCACGACACAACCTCAGCAAAACGTCAAAAATCACAGAGTTACAAGATGTATGTTTCGACTCACCAACGAAATCATACTCTAAGAAAACAGAGACTAAATAATGAACAAACAGCAGATGGATAGATCCATGTTCCCCAGACCAGGAGCAGATGGAGAGCACGTTGCTTGTTGTTACAAAAAACGCGATTCTAAAAGCTTAGAGATCTCCAGGTAATACTAGAAAGGACTGCCCTTCTAGCATCCAGCCTGTTACTGGGTTTTCGTAACAAGTAGTCAGTATCCTTGTCCAATTATCCATTAAAATTGAGTATTATTCAATAGTGCTTCAGGATTACAACTGGTAGGCTACTAACTAGAGAAATTAAAATTTAATAAATTTATTAAGTCTAGAGGTATATTATCAAATTAAATTAAATTAATCACAGTAATCAAAATAATATCAATCTCTCGAGTTCAATATTATTGTGCTGAAAGCACATATCACATTTATAATTCTTAAGTACCGTCTGGTACATTAACATTTAATAAGATATTACAAATATGTACAAGTGTGTATGTATGTGTGTAAGTGCTCTAAGTAGTTCGCTATGTCTCACGACTCGACTAGACTTAAACAAGTGACTGACAAAGTCCTCTAATAAACTAACTTCTTGACCGACTGGCAACCAGAACAGTCTGCTTGAACAATGAAAAGAATGCTAAGCCCAATAACCATATAACAAGCGACTGCGACACAATCAGGATCAAGGAGATAATATAACGACACTAAGTAGGGACCATCAGCAGATCCTCCACAAAAGTTACAAAACTCCCATACTACTGAATCTAAGTTCAGCATAGAAAAAACCCTGACTGTGACAATACACAGAAACCAGTACAAATTAGGTCATAAGCTACAGCTCGGGACCTGAGATGCTCAAAGTGTCTATGTGACACACAACCTCAGTACAACGTCGAAAATCACGAAGTCTATACAAGGTTCTGTGAACAGAGTTCTACAGAACTAACAAGAATAATGAGACAGACAATCTCTCCAACCACCAAGAGAGTCTCGAGCAGACTGAGTACTTCACGAGAGGTGAGGACAACCCCCCCTCGATCACGTGATAGCCCCGTGGACAGCACAGCTCAGAAGCCGGCAGTATAACGAGCGACAAGCGATAATTACAGTAGTTTGACAATCAAGACTTGAACTGAGCACTTAATATGTAACATCCTTACAACATAAGTCAAATAAGAATATAAAGCAATATATTTACGATTTAGCTATTATCGCAAATATAAGCAATATAAAATTATATGAAAAGATAATATACATTATATATATACATAATAATCATTGTAACCCATTCAGGGGTTGCAACACTTGTTGAGTGATGACCAGCTATAGAGAGAGCGATTTCTCGACTACAGGCCTCACATCAAGTGATATCACGTGACTCCCGTGGTACTGCCGAGACTCCGGCAGGTAAATAAGTGAACTGATAGTTAGCTAAGCAGTTTACCAATGCGGACAGCCAACCACAACTCTCGAACAGTGAGCACAGTGAAGTGTAAATGTTACATCCTTCCTAATGACATAGCTAAGTCATATAATAGTATAAAGCAAGATATTTTAATTTTAGCAAATATTGAAAATATCAGCATATTAAAATTATATGAAAGATAATATACATCAAATATACATTGTATATATTGTATCCCTCTCAGGGGACGACACAAGGTCAACCAGGAGATAAGGTCAACCAGGAGACAAGGTCAACCAGGAGACAAGGTCCACCAGGAGACAAGGTCAACCAGGAGACAAGGTCCACCAGGAGACAAGGTCAACCAGGAGACAAGGTCAACCAGGAGACAAGGTCAACCAGGAGACAAGGTCAACCAGGAGATAAGGCCCACCAGGAGACAAGGTCAACCAGGAGATAAGGCCCACCAGGAGACAAGGTCAACCAGGAGACAAGGTCCACCAGGAGACAAGGTCCACCAGGAGACAAGGTCAACCAGGAGACAAGGTCCACCAGGAGACAAGGTCAACCAGGAGACAAGGTCCACCAGGAGACAAGGTCAACCAGGAGACAAGGTCAACCAGGAGACAAGGTCAACCAGGAGACAAGGTCAACTAGGAGACAAGGTCAACTAGGAGACAAGGTCCACCAGGAGACAAGGTCCACAAGGTCAACCAGGAGACAAGGTCAACTAGGAGACAAGGTCAACTAGGAGACAAGGTCAACTAGGAGACAAGGTCAACCAGGAGACAAGGTCAACCAGGAGACAAGGTCAACTAGGAGACAAGGTCAACTAGGAGACAAGGTCAACTAGGAGACAAGGTCAACCAGGAGACAAGGTCCACCAGGAGACAAGGTCCACCAGGAGACAAGGTCAACCAGGAGACAAGGTCAACCAGGAGACAAGGTCAACTAGGAGACAAGGTCAACTAGGAGACAAGGTCAACTAGGAGACAAGGTCAACTAGGAGACAAGGTCAACCAGGAGACAAGGTCAACCAGGAGAGAAGGTCAACTAGGAGACAAGGTCAACTAGGAGACAAGGTCAACTAGGAGACAAGGTCAACCAGGTGACAAGGTCAACTAGGTGACAAGGTCAACCGGGAGACAAGGTCAACTAGGAGACAAGGTCAACTAGGAGAAAAGGTCAACCAGAAGACAAGGTCCACCAGGAGACAAGGTCACCAAAAAGCAAGGTGAAACACGTGGCAAACCCTTTGATTCCTTCACAACTATCACCACCACCACCACCACCATTACCACTACCACTATTACCATCACTACAAACACCACCACCACCACCATTACTAATACCACTACTACCACTAATATTATCACCACTATTACCACTACTACCACCACTACCACTATCACCAACACCATCACCACTACCACTACCACCACCACCATTACCACTACCACCGCTAATACCATTACTACCAACACCATCACCACTACCACCACCATTTTCACCATCACCACCACCACCACCGTCAACACCACCACCACCACCGTCACCATCACCACCACCGTCACCACCACCGTCACGACCACCACCACCGTCACCACCACCGTCACCACCACCACCGACACCACCACCACCGTCACCACCACCGTCACCACCAACGTCACCACCACCACCACTGTCACCACCACCACCACCACCACCACCGTCACCACCACCGTCACCACCACCGTCACCACCACCACCACTGTCACCACCACCACCACCACCATCACCACCACCATCACCACCACCACCGTCACCACCACCACCACCGTCACCACCACCGTCACCACCACCGTCACCACCACCGTCACCACCACCGTCACCACCACCGTCACCACCACCACCATCACCACCACCATCACCACCACCATCACCACCACCGTCACCACCACCACCACCACCGTCACCACCACTGTCACCACCACCACCATCACCACCACCACCTGATCGTATATTGGCTCTTACGGTGTACAGTTTGAATGGTTTTGAGAATTGGACTCTAGAGCTGACTCACTTTGTTCCTCATTGCTCAGAAAGATTCTTTTGATATTTATGTTCTTGGTCAGTTCAGTAATCCATAGAGATGCTTTATGGCCAGATTCAAAGGTCTTGTTAAATCTTGTACCTTTCGTATTTTGAGTTTACAGTCTTGTTAAGAAAGAGACGTAAATATTAATGAGGACTTAGATACAGGAAGAATAATTAAACTTCCTTATTAATATGACATTTCCATGATTTTGAACTAAATGTATATGGTAATTTTATTGTACAAAGTATTAAGTTACATTAACTACAAAGAGAAGATAAAGTATTGTATTTAAATACTTTAATAAATTTGAATATTATTCTATGGAGTTTCCCAGTTGAAATTATTTCTCCTAGACTCTAAAAGACCTTTAAAGAACTCGGATCCAAAAATCTTGTTACATAAGAAATAAATGGTAACAGGCCACATTCTGAAGTTCTTTAAAAAATTTCTTATTCCCAACAAATGGGGTACCCGTCCGGGATCTCTTTTGTTCTAAGACATTGATCAAAAGAACAATATTAAAGTTATATACTGGGAATTTATCTCAAAATATTGATCATGGAAGATCACATTAAAGAGTTATTTGAAAATTTAACATTGTCAAAGCTGGACTCCTTGAAACTTCAAACGTGTTGGCAGATAGCTCGTAAATTGGGAGTGCCATACGATAGATATTACACAGCCAATACCGTAAGGGCAATAATTAGAAACAAATTGTTTCCAGGGGCCTCTAACCATCATGTAGCACGAGATTCTGACTCTGAAAGTTTAGTTTCTCAAGTAAGCTACCAGTCGAGAATCAAAGTATTAGAAGAACAATTTCAAAGAGTTGATCTTGAAATTGAATCAGACAGATTAGGTCCCACTTTGGCCTCTAGTAAAGTAGATGAAGTACTGCAGGGTGCAGCCGCTGTTCGGCATTCGCCCGTTACTGAAGGAATTCCTATTAATGGTCAGCCTGGCCCTCACCAAGGTGCACGTCCAAAGGAATATCCACATACCGCCAGTTCAATTCCCTCATTTTCGATACCATCGGGGCATATTTCTCAAAGTCAGTTTGAGAAATTAGAGAGACTATTTATTTTACAGACTGCTCAAATTGAGGCTCAGCGTAAATTAAATGAAGAAGACTTTCAAAGGGAAACGCTCCGCTATATAAGACAACAGCAACAAGGAAATGTGAGTGAAAGATGTACTGAATCCTCAAATGATTCTTTCAATATACAAAAAGCTGCATCTATGGTTCCAAGATTTAATGAAGGAGATTTAGATACTTATTTTGAAGTCTGAGAATCAAGCACGTGCTATGTGCTGGCCCCGACAACACTGGGCAACCTTATTACATACTTCGTTGTCTGGTAAAGCTCGAAGTTGTACGGCTACGTTACCTTTTGAGAAATATGTGGATTATGATTCCGTTAAGAAGGCTATCCTAGAGGCTTATGATCTCCTCCCAGTAAGTTATCAAAAAACCTTTAGAGCATTAAAACACCAGCCAACTCAGTCGTATGTAGATTTTGCACGTGAAAAGAATATCGCTCTTGAGAGATGGTGTAGAGCTTCTAACTGTAAATCTATGGAAAGTCTTTCCCAATTGATCCTGCATGAGGATTTCTATAATAATTTACCAGAAGACTTGCATAGGTATTTGATTAGTTGCCCCATAGTAAATATACTAGAAACAGCCTCGCTCGCCGATAATTATGAAATATCTCAACAATTGATTGGCGAAACAAAAAGTAAGGAAACAGTGACTAAATATGCCCCTAAGAAAGGATGATCCAATCTTACAGAGATGCGTCGCATACAGAATCCTTATCCGACCTCCTATGATGCCTCCACGCCCATTAATAATAAATTTAGATCTAACTCTAGGAAAAGTTCAAAACCACTAAGGCATAACAGTGAGTTGAACTGCACTTATTGTAATAAGAAAGGGCATTTAAGGAAACTGTTATTGGCTAGAGAGGGATACCAGGAACGAGCGACTTCGTTTCCCAACTCAGGTAATATCTTCATCGAGAACTCAAAAGAAACTGAACCCTAGTACCGAACAAGGTTCACAAGAACGAATCAGTAGTCATTCTAGATGACTCAATACTAGAGCTGTTTCAGAAAGATATTCACTCAGCTATGAGTCCCTACTTTGCTGAAGTGAAAGTTGGAATAGACGAGACTCAGTTAGTTAAAATTAATTCCTTCCGTGATACTGGAAGTTATTTAACATTGTTGAAGCAGGACATACTTCCCGTAAGTGATATGACTCGCACAAAGCTAGATGTCTTATTAGAAGCCTATGGAGGTGCCATTATAAGAGTGCCTCTTCACAGGATATACATCCAAACACTAACCTATACTGGCTTTGTGTCGGTAGGTATATCCAGTGAAACTTTTCCTGTTCAGGGCGTTGACTTACTCATAGGCAATGATCTAGACTATCCAGGTATAAGCCGAGAACCTCTAGTTATTGATAATTCTACTGACATTAACTATGCCATAGAAGCTCGAAAAGAGGCTCCTACCTTATTTCCTCTCAATGTTATAACTAGAGCAATGTCTAGAGCGCCTCAAAATCCTTTATCAACTGAAGTCCTAAGTGAAGGCGAAGATTTAGGTCTCGATTTATTGTTCAGTCGATCCTTACAACCCGGATCTTCAAATCTGAAATATTCTATGATCGGCCCTTTTCAAGATTTTGATATTAAAATGCTATCGAAAGAAGATTTAATAAGGGATCAGTTCCTTGATCCATCCCTAGAGAAATTACGAGAGATAGCTATTACAGAAGACGACGCCCAAGACCTGGACAATTGTTACTATCTTGCTAATGGTATATTAATGAGAAAGGAAAAGTCTCTTTTGTCTTCCGACGATCATCTGGCTACCAGCAAACATCTAGTAGTGCTACCTAGCACCTTTAGAGAATTGGCTATTAGTTTCGCCCACCATAGTCCCATGGGAGGACATTTGGGAGTAAAGAAAACGCTGGGCAAAATAGCCAAGCATTTTCATTGGCCCAGAATGAAGGAGACTGTGGAAAGCTATCTAAAAGGTTGTCAAGTCTGCCAAGTGACCGGCAAACCTTTGCACACACCTCCACCAGTTCCCCTCATTCCGGTTCCCGTCAGTGGTGAGCCCTTCTCACGCCTGATAATGTATTGTGTTGGTCCGTTACCCAAGACTAAACAAGGGAATCAATATCTGTTTACCATTATGGATGTCGTTACTCGATATCCAGAGGCTATCCCTTTGAGAAAAAATGAATTCTCGCATCATTGTTCGAGCTTTGCAAAAAATTTTCTCACAGGTGGGGATTCCCCGAATAATTCAATCAGATCAAGGTTCAAATTTTACCTCTAAGATGTTTCGCGATGCCTTATCTCGCCTCGGAATTAAGTCCGTATTTTCTGTTGCTTATCACCCTCAGTCGCAAGGAGCCCTCGAACGATTTCATCAAACATTAAAATCAATGATGAGAGCGTACTGCGAGCAGTTTTCCAGAGATTGGGACGAAGGAATACCATTCCTCTTGTTCGCCTTAAGGGAAAGCGAACAAGAAAGCACTGGGTTCAGTCCATTTGAATTAATTTACGGACACCAAGTACGCGGCCCCCTCGCCGTACTAAAAGATTCGTGGACCGGAAAATCAGAACCCTCGCTTAAAACAACTCCAACTCTAATGCAAAAGCGTTTGTCACAACTGAGGGAATTAGCCTCTAAAAACTTAGCTAAGGCCCAATCCAAGATGAAGCATTGTTATGACAAACACACACGCTCTCGTTTCTTCAAACCAGGTGACAGTGTGATGGCACAGAAATTCTTACCTGGACACGCTCTGCAACCTAGATACGAAGGTCCTTTGAAAGTGATTGAGCGGCTCAATGAGGTAAATTATGTACTACAAACTCCAGGAAAGAGAAAAGCAAAACGTACTTATCACATAAACCAACTTAAGGCTTACCACCCTAGTATTGTACCAGTTTCGACAGTTCTTCCTTTAGCTGAAACTGAAAATGTAAGTCTGCCCAGCATCTCTAAAGCAATAGAAGTACGTTCAAAAATTCAGAGACATTGCAATCTCTTGATACCTTTCTTATGGACCTTGATTTGAAGAAAGCCAAAGATATCAAAGACTTGATATTACGTTATGAGGTTTTATTCGATGACGTCCCTAGGTGTTGTACATTGGGAATTCACGACATAGATGTACAAGGAGTAAAGCCTTGCAAACTCACCTTATAGGGCAAGTCCACTCAAACAGGAAACATTAAACAAAGAAGTAGAATTTTTGTTGTCCCATGGACTCATAGAACGGAGTAAAAGTCCGTGGGCCTCGCCCTGTATATTAGTTCCCAAGCCTGATGGAACTTCTAGAATGTGCACTGATTATCGTAAGGTTAATGCTCTCACGGTACCAGATGGTTTCCCACTACCCCGTATTGATGATCTAATAGACAGAGTATCAGGAGCCGCCTATGTCACCCGCCTGGATTTATTAAGGGGCTATTACCAAGTGCCACTTACCCAGCGAGCCCAAGAAATATCCGCATTTACTATACAAGGCTGATTATTCAATTATCGTGTTATGCCCTTCGGGTTGTGTAACGCGGCCTCTACCTTTCAGCGCCTGATGAACCTGCTGACCAATGATTTAGAAGGAGTGGATGCATATCTAGATGATCTTGTTATATATAACAATGAGTGGGAGCAACATTTAATTCGCCTGGAAGCCTTATTTAAGAAGTTAGAAAAGTACAACTTCACCATAAATTTAGCCAAGTGTCAGTTTGGACAAGCCAAGATTAAATACCTCGGTTTTTGTATAGGTCAGGGTGAGGTACGTCCTGTTGATGTAAAAGTTAGAGCCATTGCCGAGTTTCCTATCCCTCAAGATAGAAAGTCTATACAGAGGTTCCTTGGAATGACTGGTTATTATCGACGTTTCTGTCCTAATTTTTCTCAGGTTGCATCTCCTCTTACTGAGTTAACCAGTAGTAAGATGAAGTTTTGCTGGACGAAAGATTGTGTGTTAGCTTTTAATTGGTTGAAGTGGTTGCTTTCTTCGTCACCCATATTGAAAAGTCCTGACTTTAATCAACCCTTCTATTTACACATCGATGCCAGCAGTTATGCTGTGGGGGCGGTGTTACTTCAGAAATCCCCCTCTACTGATATTTTTCTTCAAAGTTGAAACGTCACCAAAAGAATTACGCCACTGTAGAGAAAGAAGCTCTTGCCCTAGTAATATCTTTGGAACATTTTGACATTTATCTGGGAACCTCCCCCCATAAAATTATGGTATTTTCTGATCACAACCCTTTAATTTACATTAATTCTATGAAATCAAAGAACACCCGAATCCTCAGGTGGGCTCTGAGGACCCAACCTTATCTGATTAGTATTCAACACTTAAGTGGATCCCTTAACATAATTGCTGATGCCCTTTCTCGCCCCTGAAAAAAAAAATGTATACCTTAAAATGTAAAGTTAAGAAATGAGTACTCTTAGAGCCTAATTTATATATATATTATATATTTTTGTTAATAATTTTCTTTTATATTGACAGTATGACTATGAAAGCCGTTTCGTTGATGGGACGAAGTATTAAGTCCACATGGATGACCCTGACAGTCATGTCCGAGACTCCTATTCTCGAATTGTGATGGAAGCCACTCCAGATAATTCTTCTGGCCATTGTTCCAAAAGCTCATCCTCTGGCAAATAACCATGCTGTTCGAGTTCTTGCTTCTCCATTCTTCCGTCGTACTACTTGCCTTATTTACCAAGAGGACGATTACTATAAAGGAGATATTACTAAGGACGCTTGAAAACTCCCTACTGCGACCTATTGTCGTACGGGGAGGGGGGGGGGGTTATATCTTCGAAATTGGTCATTTTGTGTTATTTAAATATTGTAAGAGCATATGTTCATCACTTAATATTATAGCGCGAAAGTCCCCGTTTATAGCTAAAATAGAGATTTTCGGCGTTATATTATCTGGTAATATATGAAAAATACCATGGTATTATCACTATTATCGCTATTATTGTTATCACTATTTTATTATCGCTATTATCGTTATCACTATTTTGTAATTATCACTATTATTTTACTGTTATGGTTAGGTAGGATTTCTTGTGTATATAGAATTTAAGTCTCGGAACCATCCGGTGAATTGTTCAGTTGTTTATGTCCGGCTGGCTGACGTGGCTCAGCTGATCCAACCTGACGACACGTCAACAGACTGGCAAGTAGTCAGTCTGCTCCCTGCTCTAGCCCTGACAACTGATCGTATATTGGCTCTTACGGTGTACAGTTTGAATGGTTTTGAGAATTGGACTCTAGAGCTGACTCACTTTGTTCCTCATTACTCTGAAAGATTCTTTTGATATTTATATTCTTGGTCAGTTCAGTAATCCATAGAGATACTATACGGCCAGATTCAAAGGTCTTGTTAAATCTTGTACCTTTCGTATTTTGAGTTTACAGTCTTGTTAAGAAAGAGACGTAAATATTAATGAGGACTTAGATACAGGAAGAATAATTAAACTTCCTTATTAATATGACATTTCCATGATTTTGAACTAAATGTATATGGTAATTTTATTGTACAAAGTATTAAGTTACATTAACTACAAAGAGAAGATAAAGTATTGTATTTAAATACTTTAATAAATTTGAATATTATTCTATGGAGTTTCCCAGTTGAAATTATTTCCCCTAGACTCTAAAAGACCTTTAAAGAACTCGGATCCAAAAATCTTGTTGCATAAGAAATAAATGGTAACAGGCCACATTCTGAAGTTCTTTAAGAAATTTCTTATTCGCAACAGCAACGTAATAACATCAAAATGGAGGTTGATCCACCTGACCTCTCAAGTGTTGAAACATTCTATTATCATCAGTCAAATGACCCACAATAACTGATAACACTTGGTGATAAGCACTTCATCAGGAGCCACTTTCCCCAGTGTGTTAGGTTTGAAGTCTCTCCACTGCAGGTGGCTCATAAAAGCTGATATTTACTTGTATATTGACATTCAAGAATACTTTAATTCCTTTAGTCAAGATTAAAGTCAATTTTCATTGTGTCACCGAGAGAGATAGATAGATAGAGAGAGAGAGAGAGAGAGAGATAGATAGATAGATAGAGAGAGAGAGAGAGAGAGAGAGAGAGAGAGAGATACACACAATTCTCTGTGTTTATACACTGACATACACACTTCTCAGTGTGCATGTCAGATATACATTTCCCGGTGTATACATACTGATGCACATTTCTGTTAATATTTATTAACAGACACACACTTCTCGGTGAATTTACACTGACAAATACACACTTACCAGTGTATATACACTGAGGTATATACCACTCCCCTGCATACAAACATACTTAGATGCGTACCTCTAGCTGTATATACATTACTTACAGATGGTGACCAAATTATTGGTCACTCACTTTTAGACTGACTTTCTCTCGTAAATGTTGGATGAAAACTACATTTATGGTGGAACAGTTTACCTGAAACTACTAAACAAATGTGACACTAAGTAACACTGAGGTAAGTGGTGGGGGGAGAAGTTTTCCAGCGTTGTATTCTCGACACTAAAGCAATAAATATATATATATATATATATATATATATATATATATATATATATATATATATATATATATATATATATACATACATTTGTTCAAGTGTGTTTGACAAGTAATTGTGGTTATTTTAGTTTGTTTTCTTACTGAAGACTTCAGAAAATCTCATTTTCGTAAAGAAGACAAAACAAGAGACATATTACCTTAAAAGAAGAGACAGATTCAGGCGTTACTGACAGAAACAGGTCACTATCATGGCTGACAGAAACAGGTCACTATCATGGCTGACAGAAACAGGTCACTATCATGGCTGACAGAAAGAGGTCACTATCATGGCTGACAGAAACAGGTCACTATCATGGCTGACAGAAACAGGTCACTATCATGGCTGACAGAAACAGGTCACTATCATGGCTGAGAGAAACAGGTCACTATCATGACTGAGAGAAACAGATCACTATCATGGCTGACAGAAACAGGTCACTATCATGGCTGACAGAAACAGGTCACTATCATGGCTGACAGAAAAAGGTCACTATCATGGCTGACAGAAACAGGTCACTATCATGGCTGACAGAAACAGGTCACTATCATGGCTGACAGAAACAGGTCACTATCATGGCTGACAGAAACAGGTCACTATCATGACTGACAGAAACAGGTCACTATCATGGCTGACAGAAACAGGTCACTATCATGACTGAGAGAAACAGGTCACTATCATGACTGAGAGAAACAGGTCACTATCATGACTGAGAGAAACAGGTCACTATCATGGCTGAGAGAAACAGGTCACTATCATGGCTGAGAGAAACAGGTCACTATCATGACTGAGAGAAACAGGTCACTATCATGACTGAGAGAAACAGGTCACTATCATGACTGAGAGAAATAGGTCACTATCATCATGACTGAGAGAAACACGTCACTATCATGGCTAAGAGAAACAGGTCACTATCATGACTGAGAGAAATAGGTCACTATCATGGCTGAGAGAAACAGGTCACTATCATGACTGAGAGAAACAGGTCACTATCATGACTGAGAGAAACAGGTCACTATCATGGCTGAGAGAAACAGGTCACTATCATGGCTGAGAGAAACAGGTCATTATCATGACTGAGAGAAACAGGTCATTATCATGACTGAGAGAAACAGGTCATTATCATGACTGAGAGAAACAGGTCACTATCATGACTGAGAGAAACATGTCACTATCATGGCTGAGAGAAACAGGTCACTATCATGGCTAAGAGAAACAGGTCACTATCATGGCTAAGAGAAACAGGTCACTATCATGACTGAGAGAAACAGGTCACTATCATGACTGAGAGAAACAGGTCACTATCATGACTGAGAGAAACATGTCACTATCATGGCTAAGAGAAACAGGTCACTATCATGGCTAAGAGAAACAGGTCACTATCATTGCTGAGAGAAACAGGTCACTATCATGGCTGAGAGAAACAGGTCACTATCATGACTGAGAGAAACAGGTCACTATCATGACTGAGAGAAACAGGTCACTATCATGACTGAGAGAAACAGGTCACTATCATGACTGAGAGAAACAGGTCACTATCATGGCTAAGAGAAACAGGTCACTATCATGACTGAGAGAAACAGGTCACTATCATGGCTGAGAGAAACAGGTCACTATCATGGCTGAGAGAAACAGAGTCACTATCATGGCTGAGAGAAACAGAGTCACTATCATAACTTAGAGAAACAGGTCACTATCATGGCTGAGAGAAACAGGTCACTATCATGACTGAGAGAAACAGGTCACTATCATTACTCAGAGAAACAGGTCACTATAATGGCTAAGAGAAACAGGTCACTATCATGGCTAAGAGAAACAGGTCACTATCATGGCTGAGAGAAACACGTCACTATCATGACTGAGAGAAACAGGTCACTATCATGGCTGAGAGAAACAGGTCACTATCATGGCTAAGAGAAACAGGTCACTATCATGACTGAGAGAAACAGGTCACTATCATGGCTGAGAGAAACACTATCATTACTCAGAGAAACAGGTCACTATAATGGCTAAGAGAAACAGGTCACTATCATGGCTGAGAGAAACACGTCACTATCATGACTGAGAGAAACAGGTCACTATCATGGCTAAGAGAAACAGGTCACTATCATGACTGAGAGAAACAGGTCACTATAATGGCTAAGAGAAACAGGTCACTATCATGGCTAAGAGAAACAGGTCATTATCATGACTGAGAGAAACAGGTCATTATCATGACTGAGAGAAACAGGTCACTATCATGGCTGAGAGAAACAGGTCACTATCATGGCTGAGAGAAACAGGTCACTATCATGACTGAGAGAAACAGGTCACTATCATGACTGAGAGAAACAGGTCACTATCATGGCTGAGAGAAACAGGTCACTATCATGACTGAGAGAAACAGGTCACTATCATGGCTGAGAGAAACAGGTCACTATCATGGCTGAGAGAAACAGGTCACTATCATGACTGAGAGAAACAGGTCACTATCATGACTGAGAGAAACAGGTCACTATCATGACTGAGAGAAACAGGTCACTATCATGACTGAGAGAAACAGGTCACTATCATGACTGAGAGAAACAGGTCACTATCATGACTGAGAGAAACAGGTCACTATCATGACTGAGAGAAACATGTCACTATCATGACTGAGAGAAACATGTCACTATCATGACTGAGAGAAACATGTCACTATCATGACTGAGAGAAACAGGTCACTATCATGGCTGAGAGAAACAGGTCACTATCATGACTGAGAGAAACAGGTCACTATCATGACTGAGAGAAACAGGTCACTATCATGACTGAGAGAAACAGGTCACTGAAGGATATAATCGCAGCTTCACCCTAAAGCAAGTTAATAAAAGTGGCAGCAGAAGGATAACAACTCCAGCAGACCGACTTATTAAAAAGAAACTACTTACCAACAGAAGACTGTCAGTGGAGCAACTTAAACACTAACTGGATCAAGACAATATTCATATTTTGACGAGAACCCTGAGAAGAACCTCTTGTGACTTCCCTCTAAAAAATTATCGCCCACTTAAAAAACCCAAGTTGACCCATACAGCGATTGAAAAGTGTTTAAAATGATCAAAGACGTACTCTACCTTCACTGCAGCTGACTGGAAATCGGTAAGTCAAAATCTGATAATCACTGATGTTTTTTTTTTTTAGCAATATGAGTGTTTTAAATGATCGACAAAAAATTGTGGGGACAGACTTCAACACTTTTCATACCTACAAATGTCTGTCTTACTTTCTTTGCAGGTTTGTTGCAGTGATGAATCAATGTTTCAAGTAATGTGTGACAAATCTCAGTGTGTAAGAAGACGTGTGACTGAGGAAGTCCATCCTGAATGTGTGGTGAACATCGTTAAACATCCAACATCTGTGATACTCTGTTCAGTAATTAGCAGTAAAGGTTCAGGGAGGTTGTATATTTTGAAGGTACCATGCGACAGCATCAATATAGAAGAGTTTTAGAAACAAAACTCATTCCTCAGATACGTGACGGGTTTAACGCAGAAGAATCTTTTCATTTTATGAAGGATGGGGCATCATCCTATACAGTAAAATCTGTTAAAGCATTTCTGGATTCACAAAATATCCAGTAGAAAATTTATGGGAAATAGTTAATAGAAAAACAAAAGCAGAGTCTATCACAACCAAAGACAACTGATAGAGTGACTAACATGGGTATGGAACCATGATGACGTGTTAACCCACTGCCGTTCCTGCATACAAAGCTTGCCTCGACGCATCACTGCCGTTCCTGCATACAAAGCTTGCCTCGACGCATCACTGCCGTTCCTGCATACAATGCTTGCCTCGACGCATCACTGCCGTTCCTGCATACAAAGCTTGCCTCGACGCATCACTGCCGTTCCTGCATACAAAGCTTGCCTCGACGCATCACTGCCGTTCCTGCATACAAAGCTTGCCTCGACGCATCACTGCCGTTCCTGCATACAAAGCTTGCCTCGACGCATCACTGCCGTTCCTGCATACAAAGCTTGCCTCGACGCATCACTGCCGTTCCTGCATACAAAGCTTGCCTCGACGCATCACTGCCGTTCCTGCATACAAAGCTTGCCTCGACGCATCACTGCCGTTCCTGCATACAAAGCTTGCCTCGACGCATCACTGCCGTTCCTGCATACAAAGCTTGCCTCGACGCATCACTGCCGTTCCTGCATACAAAGCTTGCCTCGACGCATCACTGCCGTTCCTGCATACAAAGCTTGCCTCGACACATCACTGTCGTACCTGCATACAATGCTTGCCTCGACGCATCACTGTCGTACCTGCATACAAAGCTTGCCTCGACGCATCACTGTCGTACCTACATACAAAGCTTGCCTCGACGCATCACTGCCGTTCCTGCATACAAAGCTTGCCTCGATGCATCACTGCCGTTCCTGCATGCAAAGCTTGCCTCGACGCATCACTGCCGTTCCTGCATACAAAGCTTGCCTCGACGCATCACTGCCGTTCCTGCATACAATGCTTGCCTCGACGCATCACTGTCGTACCTGCATACAAAGCTTGCCTCGACACATCACTGTCGTACCTGCATACAAAGCTTGCCTCGACGCATCACTGCCGTTCCTGCATACAAAGCTTGCCTCGATGCATCACTGCCGTTCCTGCATACAAAGCTTGCCTCGACGCATCACTGCCGTTCCTGCATACAAAGCTTGCCTCGACGCATCACTGCCGTTCCTGCATACAAAGCTTGCCTCGACGCATCACTGCCGTTCCTGCATACAAAGCTTGCCTCGACGCATCACTGCCGTTCCTGCATACAAAGCTTGCCTCGACGCATCACTGCCGTTCCTGCATACAAAGCTTGCCTCGACGCATCACTGCCGTTCCTGCATACAAAGCTTGCCTCGACACATCACTGTCGTACCTGCATACAATGCTTGCCTCGACGCATCACTGTCGTACCTGCATACAAAGCTTGCCTCGACGCATCACTGTCGTACCTGCATACAAAGCTTGCCTCGACGCATCACTGCCGTTCCTGCATACAAAGCTTGCCTCGATGCATCACTGCCGTTCCTGCAGGCAAAGCTTGCCTCGACGCATCACTGCCGTTCCTGCATACAAAGCTTGCCTCGACGCATCACTGCCGTTCCTGCATACAATGCTTGCCTCGACGCATCACTGTCGTACCTGCATACAAAGCTTGCCTCGACACATCACTGTCGTACCTGCATACAAAGCTTGCCTCGACGCATCACTGCCGTTCCTGCATACAAAGCTTGCCTCGACGCATCACTGCCGTTCCTGCATACAAAGCTTGCCTCGACGCATCACTGCCGTTCCTGCATACAAAGCTTGCCTCGACGCATCACTGCCGTTCCTGCATACAAAGCTTGCCTCGACGCATCACTGCCGTTCCTGCATACAAAGCTTGCCTCGACGCATCACTGCCGTTCCTGCATACAAAGCTTGCCTCGACGCATCACTGCCGTTCCTGCATACAATGCTCGACGCATCACTGCCGTTCCTGCATATGCCTCGACGCATCACTGTCGTACCTGCATACAAAGCTTGCCTCGACGCATCACTGCCGTTCCTGCATACAAAGCTTGCCTCGACGCATCACTGCCGTTCCTGCATACAAAGCTTGCCTCGACGCATCACTGCCGTTCCTGCATACAAAGCTTGCCTCGACGCATCACTGCCGTTCCTGCATACAAAGCTTGCCTCGACGCATCACTGCCGTTCCTGCATACAAAGCTTGCCTCGACGCATCACTGCCGTTCCTGCATACAATGCTTGCCTCGACGCATCACTGCCGTTCCTGCATACAATGCTTGCCTCGACGCATCACTGTCGTACCTGCATACAAAGCTTGCCTCGACACATCACTGTCGTACCTGCATACAAAGCCTGCCTCGACGCATCACTGCCGTTCCTGCATACAAAGCTTGCCTCGACGCATCACTGCCGTTCCTGCATACAAAGCTTGCCTCGACGCATCACTGCCGTTCCTGCATACAAAGCTTGCCTCGACGCATCACTGCCGTTCCTGCATACAAAGCTTGCCTCGACGCATCACTGCCGTTCCTGCATACAAAGCTTGCCTCGACGCATCACTGTCGTACCTGCATACAAAGCTTGCCTCGACGCATCACTGCCGTTCCTGCATACAAAGCTTGCCTCGACGCATCACTGCCGTTCCTGCATACAAAGCTTGCCTCGACGCATCACTGCCGTTCCTGCATACAAAGCTTGCCTCGACGCATCACTGCCGTTCCTGCATACAAAGCTTGCCTCGACGCATCACTGCCGTTCCTGCATACAAAGCTTGCCTCGACGCATCACTGCCGTTCCTGCATACAATGCTTGCCTCGACGCATCACTGCCGTTCCTGCATACAATGCTTGCCTCGACGCATCACTGTCGTACCTGCATACAAAGCTTGCCTCGACACATCACTGTCGTACCTGCATACAAAGCCTGCCTCGACGCATCACTGCCGTTCCTGCATACAAAGCTTGCCTCGACGCATCACTGCCGTTCCTGCATACAAAGCTTGCCTCGACGCATCACTGCCGTTCCTGCATACAAAGCTTGCCTCGACGCATCACTGCCGTTCCTGCATGCAAAGCTTGCCTCGAAGCATCACTGCCGTTCCTGCATACAAAGCTTGCCTCGACGCATCACTGCCGTTCCTGCATACAAAGCTTGCCTCGACGCATCACTGCCGTTCCTGCATACAATGCTTGCCTCGACGCATCACTGTCGTACCTGCATACAAAGCTTGCCTCGACACATCACTGTCGTACCTGCATACAAAGCTTGCCTCGACGCATCACTGCCGTTCCTGCATACAAAGCTTGCCTCGACGAATCATTGCCGTTCCTGCATACAATGCTTGCCTCGACGCATCACTGTCGTACCTGCATACAAAGCTTGCCTCGACACATCACTGTCGTACCTGCATACAAAGCTTGCCTCGACGCATCACTGTCGTACCTGCATACAAAGCTTGCCTCGACGCATCACTGTCTTACCTGCATACAAAGCTTGCCTCGACGCATCACTGTCGTACCTGCATACAAAGCTTGCCTAGACGCATAACTGCTCTAATTAAGGCTAAAGGTGGACCAAGTATTAAATGTGTGGAATAAATGTTGAATATATTCACATAAACTGTGTTCTACCATGATTGCATCATTCGTCCAACATTTTTGATGGGAAGTCAGTGCAATATGCTTAAAACCGACATATATTCGATTTTTCTGCTGTGGTTCTAATAATCTGGTCACACATCTCTCCTTTTATACGTCCGTGCTTCCTTCCACTGCATCAACACACATTAATTATCCCTCGCGCGTGCACACACACTTTCACTCCCACAACACAACAATAAACAATGAGCAGTTCGACACGGCACAACACAACAACAGCACTACAAGAGGAACAACACCCACAGATGATGGGTAAAAACTTGCATTTATGGTCACAGAGGTGCCTATGCTGACCTTCCTTTGGTGTAGAAATATACCTAGTTGGATGAATCTTATTGTGGCTAGCTGGTCCAGTGGCTAACGCGACGGTCTGGAGTTTTGAGACTCTCTGATCGCGGGTTCTATCCCCACTCGTGGTATGGTTTATGATGGGTAAGGATGGAGGGGGAGGGGAGGGGGAGGGGAGGGGGAGGGGAGGGGGAGGGGGAGGGAGGGGTTTGGGTAGGGAATGGTGGGAGGTGGAGGGGAGGGGGTAAGGGGAGAGGAAGGGGGACGAGACACCTGCTCGGAAACATCTGGGGGGACGAAGAGGAACAACATCCCCCAGATGATGCGGAGAACTGGACACCTTCCCAGTTGGGTCTGGTGGGAAGATGATGGTCGCGTCCAGCACTGACCTCACCAAACGAGACGCCCCCAAAGCAAGTCCATCACGGTGTTCGGGCACCGCTAAGACACTGCCAAATGGCTCTTCCTTTCACATCAAAGCGATTTCCTTTCAGGAGTGTGGCAGATTGCCTGAAGAAGAGTCCAGAACAGGTGGCCTTGCCTTAGGAGGTACCTGAGGAGCAGCCTTGTCTTAGGAGGTGCCTGAGTAGCAGCCTTGCCTAATGTAGTACCTGAGGAGCAGCCTTGCTTTAGGAGGTGCCTGAGGGAGGATATTATTATGCAAGAAATTTCCTAATGGGAATGGGCAGACTTGCTTAAGAGAGTCCTGAAGGGGAGATCCTTGCCTATGGAGGTTATAGAGTAGGGTTGTCTTGCTTAAGGAGGCTCCAGATAGAGGAATCTTTGCTTAAGGACTTTATGGAGTAGGAGTGCCTTACATAAGGAAGTTATCATAAAAGACTCTCCTCCTCGCCACACTGATCCTGCGATATGCCATAAAGACTTAACTGATGACACCGGGGAAGCCAGCTCCTTGTGATTTGGCTCCATGTTCGACCAGACACACAGGAGACAGCGTGACGTTGCTTCCCTCAACACAGTGTGTACGAGCAGAGAAAGTGCCTCACATGGACGACTCTGAGGAATTCGCAGAAGATAAAGAATAAAAAAAATAGTATCTTTTAAGGTGGGAACAATGAGTGTCTGCTTCTGTTGCCGCTTCCTCGTTTTCATGGTGGGACCAGGAGTTATGATTCAACCCTTGCAATCAGGACCAGACGAGTGCATGCACAGAGAGTCGTTTTTTAGTTCGCATAAGTTAGTGCATGAAGGTAAGTAGCGAGGTGAATTAAACTACAGAAAAAACACACTAGTTCTTCCTTGGTGATTCAGATAATCATCGGCCCCCGAGTTCTGGACATTTAGACTGTTGGCGCCTGCAGCTCGTAGTCAGACATTGGTATCACGACCCAGATGACCAAAAAACATAAATGATGAAGATATTTACTGGTCTGTAGGTAATTCATCTTATATAATTTGTGTTGAAACTCGTGGACTCTATAAGCCTTTTCAGTTAATTCTTCTCTAATTATCGAAGCCCAGCTTTTCAGGGGTATTTTTCAGTCTTGTAAATATTAATCTCAGTGTGTGTAGTATTA
>NC_091317.1:5986085-5996085 GCF_038502225.1 Cherax quadricarinatus
CCTAGCACATACATCAGCAGTAAGCCTAGCACATACATCAGCAGTAAGCCTAGAACATACACCAGCAGTAAGCCTAGCACATACATCAGTAAGCCTAGCACATACACCAGCAGTAAGCCTAGCACATACACCAGCAGTAAGCCTAGCACATACACCATCAGTAAGCCTAGCACATACACCAGCAGTAAGCCTAGCACATACACCAGCAGTAAGCCTAGCACATACACCAGCAGTAAGCCTAGCACATACACCAGCAGTAAGCCTAGCACATACACCAGCAGTAAGCCTAGCACATACATCAGCAGTAAGCCTAGCACATACACCAGCAGTAAGCCTAGCACATACATCAGCAGTAAGCCTAGCACATACACCAGCAGTAAGCCTAGCACATACACCAGCAGTAAGCCTAGCACATACACCAGCAGTAAGCCTAGCACATACACCAGCAGTAAGCCTAGCACATACACCAGCAGTAAGCCTAGCACATACACCAGCAGTAAGCCTAGCACATACATCAGCAGTAAGCCTAGCACATACACCAGCAGTAAGCCTAGCACATACATCAGCAGTAAGCCTAGCACATACACCAGCAGTAAGCCTAGCACATACATCAGCAGTAAGCCTAGCACATACACCAGCAGTAAGCCTAGCACATACATCAGCAGTAAGCCTAGCACATACATCAGCAGTAAGCCTAGCACATACACCAGCAGTAAGCCTAGCACATACACCAGCAGTAAGCCTAGCACATACACCAGCAGTAAGCCTAGCACATACACCAGCAGTAAGCCTAGCACATACACCAGCAGTAAGCCTAGCACATACACCAGCAGTAAGCCTAGCACATACACCAGCAGTAAGCCTAGCACATACACCAGCAGTAAGCCTAGCACATACACCAGCAGTAAGCCTAGCACATACACCAGCAGTAAGCCTAGCACATACACCAGCAGTAAGCCTAGCACATACATCAGCAGTAAGCCTAGCACATACACCAGCAGTAAGCCTAGCACATACATCAGCAGTAAGCCTAGCACATACACCAGCAGTAAGCCTAGCACATACATCAGCAGTAAGCCTAGCACATACATCAGCAGTAAGCCTAGCACATACATCAGCAGTAAGCCTAGCACATACACCAGCAGTAAGCCTAGCACATACACTCAACGTCTAGCTTATCATAGCTCTAATCAATTAGATGACACACTGTACACTGAGGTCAAATTCTGATAAATATCTTATCAACCTGACATCATTCGTATCGATATTTAAATTTGTGACGTGTCTAAATTGTTCATTTCTTTTTAAGGTCTCAGACCAGATTTTATAAACTGGAGATATTACATAAGTAAGAAATGCTTGGAAACACAAGAGAGTAAAGTACGGGGGGATTTACGCGTTCGTGAGATGGAGAGAAGTGCAGAAGCCCTGCCAGAGTGCAAGACGTGTAACAAGCTTCCGTTTCACACTCACATGACAGGAGGGTAGCACCTCCCTGGGCAGATGATGTCTGCTCGGTATTTTTTTACAGGTCAAGTGGCACTGTTGACATGAGAGGTGCTAGGGAGGTGACATCACACTGGTCACGTGGCACTGTTGACATGAGAGGTGATAGGGAGATGACATCACACTGGTCACGTGGCACTGTTGACATGAGAGGTGATAGGGAGGTGACATCACGCTAGTCACGTGGCACTGCTGACATGAGAGGTGCTAGGGAGATGACATCACACTGGTCACGTGGTGCTGCTGACATGAGAGGTGCTAGGGAGATGACATCACACTGGTCACGTGGCACTGCTGACATGAGAGGTGCTAGGGAGATGACATCACACTGGTCACGTGGCACTGCTGACATGAGAGGTGCTAGAGAGATGACATCACACTGGTCACGTGGCACTGCTGACATGAGAGGTGCTAGGGAGATGACATCACACTGGTCACGTAGCACTGCTGACATGAGAGGTGCTAGAGACATGACATCACACTGGTCACGTGGAACTGCTGACATGAGAGGTGCTAGGGAGATGACATCACACTGGTCACGTGGCACTGGTGACATGAGAGGTGCTAGGGAGATGACATCACACTGGTCACGTGGCACTGCTGACATGAGAGGTGCTAGGGAGATGACATCACACTGGTCACGTGGCACTGCTGACATGAGAGGTGCTAGGGAGATGACATCACACTGGTCACGTGGCACTGCTGACATGAGAGGTGCTAGAGAGATGACATCACACTGGTCACGTGGCACTGCTGACATGAGAGGTGCTAGAGAGATGACATCACACTGGTCACGTGGCACTGGTGACATGAGAGGTGCTAGAGAGATGACATCACACTGGTCACGTGGCACTGCTGACATGAGAGGTGCTAGGGAGATGACATCACACTGGTCACGTGGCACTGTTGACAGACAGCATGGTGAGGTCACGCTAGTCACGTGACATTGTTTATACTGGCTATCAATGATGTTTACTTCCACAAATCTCCAGGAACAACGCTGCTTAACCCTAACACAGTTTAACAAACATGGTGTGAGGAGGGCAGGGCAGGGCAGGGCCGGGCAGGGCAGGGCAGGGCCGGGCAGGGCAGGGCCCGGCAGGGCAGGGCAGGGCAGGGCAGGGCAGGGCAGGGCAGGGCAGAAGTAAAGGAAGGGTAGTAGGGGAAGAGCGGTGGAAAAGAGAAAAGACGGGATAGGGACAAATGTGAGAAGAAGGGTGGATACAAGAAGATTAAAAGGGATAGAAAGAAGAGGACCGAGAGGGAGGGAGGGAGAGAAGGAGAAGCAAAGTGACAAGATAAAGGAGAAAAAAGTAGATGGGAGAAAATAGGGTATAGTAAAGGAAAAAGTAGACGAAATGGACAGGCATAGATAGAGGACAGAGAGAGAGAGAGAGAGAGAGAGAGAGAGAGAGAGAGAGAGAGAGAGAGAGAGAGAGAGAGAGAGAGAGGGGCCAAGTAAAGGAGACAAGGGGAGAGGATGCATACAGATAACAAGCAAAGAGGAGAAGGGTAGAGGGTAGGTATAGATGGCAGCGAATGAAGGTGCAGATGGCAGGGAATGAAGGTACAGATGGCAGGGAATGAAGGTACAGATGGCAGGGAATGAAGGTACAGATGGCAGGGAATGAAGGTACAGATGGCAGGGAAGGAAGGCAGGGTAGAGGATTGTTGACAGGTGTATGGGAGAGGATCAAGGATCAGTAATCCAAATGATACGGTGTTGCCTCTGTACCTCTTGATGGTTCCGTGGATCATGGCCCCTCCCCACGGCCAGATTTCAGACCAAGCCTCCTGACCTGTCAAGCTGTGAGTGCTCGCTGAACGCATTCAGATATAAACACCACAGCATGTTTGATCAAGAAATACCTTCAGGAACCTGTCAAGTTCGTCACTAAAGACAATTATAAGCATGTTGGTAATTGTTCTGAAATCTGAAAGATTTATATATATATATATATATATATATATATATATATATATATATATATATATATATATATATATATATATATATATATATATATATATATATATATATATATATATATCGAAAAGTTTTTGCTTTCATTATTTTCGTGAGAATATAATGAGCCACATTCTTGCCCCGGTTACTTCCATGTGTCCGCTGAGCCTCTGAGATAGTTCCTGGGAGGACAGTATTTTCACACGATTAAAAAATATATAATTTGCTTTACATTTGTTTCTACAGTGAAGTTATCTTTTTAAGTGAGCGAGCAGAGAGCCAGCTTATCGAAGTGCAAGTCTTAAGTGTATTTGGGTTGAAGTACTTAATTAAGAGCATGAGAGACCAAGTACTAACACTCCAGATAACTCTGCACACTTTACTCTCTAGGTTACACATGTTACCAGCTTTCTTGCCTTATCAGTTAGTTTAGATTTTTTACTCAGCTGAATTTTACAGCCCGTGAGCTGCATCCTACCTGAGCTCATTTTAAATCCCAACTCTAGTTAAGACCACCAAGAAGTTACTAACTGGAGAAGCTATCATGTTCCTGGCCAAGACTGTTTTGTTGCTCTCGCTAAATGTCAAGTGATCTGACATTATTAGCCCTCGATCTTTCACATTTTATGCCGTTCACTGCTACGTCAACAGTGGCAGTACGTGTAAGAACACTTGCCATACATCCCGCTATGCTGCTATTCGAACCTTGGTCTCCTTGGTTGTATATGAAGAATACCGAAGGATACCCGTAGCACGATCACTAGCACACTCTGTTCACACACTGTGGTCCGGGGATCAATCCCCAGTACGGTTGGAATACATTAGGACGTGTTTGTTCAAGACACCAGCTGCCCAATGTTCACCCATCAGTAAAATACGTACCTGGATGTTAGTGGACTGGTGTGGGTCGCATCCTGGGGGACAGCTGACCTAATTTAACCGAAATGCTCTGCATAACAAGGGGCTTTCTATATTACAGTATGCCATTGATGTCAGTAAGGCCTGTATACCTTGTACATGTACTTGTAGAAATAAAGATTATTATTATTATTATTATTATTATTATTATTATTATTATTATTATTATTATTATTATTATATATCCTGAAGACGATTTCCGGGGCTATCGCTTCCGCTTGTTGATGATGAAATCAATCAGATTGTTATATGCACCACAGCTCACCTGAGCTGGAACTTGGGAAATTTTTCAAGTTCTTTCTTGCAAACAGCTGGGGGGTCTCTTACTTATGTCGTCATGTTTGAAGGGAGGCTGATCAGGAGCCTTGGTTCCTTTATTTTTATTAATTTATCTCAGAGTCTTCATCGCACTCACTGGAGGATTTTTGCGACGTCTGTCAAGCTTCTTCTCTCGTAGAGAGCGAACGCGGGTTGCAAACTTGAGACCAGGTCCTCCTGAATGGTCCAGGTGTAAATTATGATGTATCTTTCTAGTCTACTGTGGCATGCAAAGAGTACGTAACATTTATTCGGCGCATGTACACACCATTATTTACAGGCTATCTCCCTCACCCAGCGAACCAGGGACTAAGGGTTGACGATGGGGCCCCGTCGTTCAATCAGTACCCAGGTTCCAGCCAATGAGAAGATGGTTTTGGCAATCGCAGAGGTGATGTGGGTACTACTCACCTGTCTGCCCTTGTCATTCCCATTCTAGAGCTGGTTGAAGCACGGTCTGCTCTCTAGTGGCTTCTATTCTGCCTTGCTTACCGTGGAGTGCACTAATACCTATCGTTGTACATAGTGTATATACTTCTGTTCTAAATTGGTGAAGGATAATATAAGTCAAAAGTTTTTCTGCTGTGTTTATTTTGCTCCCTTTACACCCAGGATAACAGGCCTTTGGGACTCCTGGGTTGTAATATCTACATTTTAAGGAGTACAGTTCGAGGGACTTCAAGTGTTACCAACAAGTGCTTGGCTGAATTTATATGTGTAGTGAAGGTTTTCTGTACATTCTGCAGGTCTGCAGAATGTACATCCCAGATTAGTTTTTTTGTAAGGTATCTAGTCCAGTCCCTGGATTCAATCTTTTGACTATGGGTATGGGGTGCATAATAAACATATTAAACTAACTTAAACTAACCTTGTTTTTAAGGTTCTAGTTATTCAACGTATAATTTTCCCTGCAGCTGCGACAGTAACATTGTTGTGATCCTTCAGTGAGAGATTAACTGACATTATCACTCTTCAGTCACTCACGTTATTCTTCCCTTCTGTTGATAAGTCTGAGTATATTTTATACATCATTTTGGCTTTTATTTCTTAATATGTTTTCCATAGCGAGGTAACTGAAATTTGTCCTCATTAAATATCATATTGTTTCATGTGGCCCATTAGAAGACTTGGGTCATACCAGCTTGGGGATTTGTTGTGCCCTCAACGAATTCCACTCTCATACTAATTCTAATAGTTTGTAAGTGATGATACATTTCTATGATATATGTGTGTATTAATAATATGAGAATAATAGAGAGAAGTGGGAAGGGTAGTGTGTCATGAAGAAGAAAGATTCTCCATTGTGGCAACTACTAATTTTTTTTTTATAGTTGACTATTATTCTTTACGTTCGAACTGTTAGAAAATTAAGAATCTGTCTGTCCAGTTTTTAGATTAATCCTCTTGCACATATTTTATTTGCAATTTTACCATAAGTTCACTTGTCGAACACTTACAAATTTTCTGTACAGGCAATCTGCCTACTGATTGTCTTCCAGTGTATCTAAGACGTAGTCTGATCCTAGGTCGTGCAACCATGCTGCTGCAACCATGCTGCTGCAACCATGCTGCTGCAACCATGCTGATGCAACCATGCTGCTGCAACCATGCTGCTGCAACCATGTTGCTGTAACCATGCTGCTGCAACCATGCTGCTGCAACCATGCTGCTGCAATACTGACAATAGTCGTCTTCTAATTTGCTTAATGCAGACTACGAAACAAATATTACTAAGGAGTTGTGCCGAAGAACTCGAAACAGTGCACTGCTGAGGAACTTCATGTATCAGCTTCAGTCACTCAAGAAGCTTGCTATCGCTGATCCGGTCACTAATCCAGGACTGTCGAGTTTCTCCTGCTACCTCTGGTGGCCTGGTGGTTAATGCTCTCGCTTCACACGGTGAGGGCCTGGGTTCGATTCCCAGCCAGAGTAGAAACATTGGACGTGTTTCTTTCCACCTGTTGTCTATGTTCCCCATCAGTAAAATGGGTACCTGGGTGTTAGTCGACTGGTGTGGGTCGCATCCTGGGACACTGACCTAAGGAGGCCTGGTCACAGACCGGGCCGCGGGGGCGTTGACCCCCGGAACTCTCTCCAGGTAAACTCCAGGTAAAACCTCTTGTTTACCTGTTTATGACTCCGGTGATCACTATTTCCTGGGCCCGGTCTTATTCCAGGCCTCCCGGCTGAAGGCGCAATCTCCAGCTGTACTTCTGGTCGACAATCTGGTTAATTAGGCTGTTGATGTTAGTGGCACTCAGTCCGATGCAAACAGATCTTGGCCTTTAAAATCAGACGTAAACAAATACCACCACGTATAATTAGACTCTAGGAAGAAAGATATGATTCACTTATTCACAATCAGGGAGTAGTTACCAAGCACCCTCTCTCGGACCCCCCTCTCCACAACACTCACGCCAACACCCTCCACAACACCATCACCCCAGCCCCCAGCCCCACCATCGCCCAAACCCCATCCCCACCGCCGGCCTAGTACAAGACTTACCTGGAGGTTACCTGGAGGTTATTCCGGGGATCAACGCCCCCGCGGCCCGGTCCATGACCAGGCCTCCCGATGGATCAGGGCCTGATCAACTAGGCTGTTACTGCTTGCCGCACGCAAAGATAAGACTTGCCAACGAGACTGTCTCAAATGACTCTTCATAAGTCTGGTTTTTTCGTGATCCATTTACTACATCCATAATATATATATATATATATATATATATATATATATATATATATATATATATATATATATATATATATATATATATATATATAGGAGAGAGAGAGAGCACATATATTAACAGTAAAACAAACAAAAGAGATTAGCTGCTTATTTCGACCTACAACTGAGGTTTTCTTCAAGATATAAAAAAGTATGAAACATGTTAAGATAGTGTGAGCGGCTCACTGACTCTGGTGTTGGTCATATTATTTCAGGGACAAACGTCAGGTGAGGGAAAAAACTAGTTTCTTCCTCACCTGACTGATGCTCGACCTGGAGGTGTGACCTACACCTTACTTGATGACCCACTGGCATATGTACCTATGGCATATATCTCTCACCGGTTTTGAAAGTTTTTCTACCCTCGTAGACCTCCCTGGTGCCAAGATTTTCTACAGATTGCTGTTGCTGTTAGCGGGCAGCTGGCTGGTTCATCTGGCACTCCACAGAGGGAGTGATCGAGTTTCCCCCTGAAGACTTTTACACTTATTCAAACAATATTTCTGATATCTGACGGTAGTAAGCTGAAGAGTCTGGGTCAGCTGGTATTGATACAGTGTTCTCCCTCTCACACGGTGTTCACAGTATCCTGCTTTTCTCTGAGTTTATCTTACATTTCCCTAATATCTCTGACTCCAGTAAGTTATGGTAGTGCGCAGATTTGGGACAAGGCCCTCCAGTATCTTACATGTATATTTATTTAGTCATCTCTCTCTTCTTCGCTCCATTGAGAACATTTCAAGTACTTCGGAACTTCCCAGGTGGTTTAAAAGCTTTGTTGACAGTAATGCTGCACTCAACCATCTCTGTGCATTTTACAGCTGTGATATCTCCTGCTTTCAACGGTGTCAGCAACCATGAACAATGTTCTTGACGAGGCAACACGTGAGATTTGAGCAGTGGGACCACTGGCGTTATTTCAGCAGTGGAACCACTGGCGTTACTCCTCTCGTTTTGAAATTTTCATTATGTACAGTATCCTGACATTTTTTATTTATTTTTTGCTTTCATGACAAAAACAGTCCAAATGACAGGTCATTTAACTTCATTATACCAAAGTCTGTGATGTATTCGTGTCGTTCCAAGAGATGGTTCTCCTGTTGGTTCTCCTGTTGGTTTCTCGTATTCAGTGATCTTTTCGAGTTCTCGATTCTTTCTATATCTAGGGAGTTAGAATTTATCACCACTGAACATCACGCTATTTCCTACTACCCACTGAAGGCATTGTTGACATCTGCTTGCATTTTTCTCCGTCCATGCTTATTTTGGTATCGTCCACAAAGAATGATACTAAGTTGGTGTTTTTATCCATGTCTGCTGTGAGGATGAACGGTAAATGCGCCAGGATCGCGCCTTGACCTACTCAACCTTCTATGCTAATTCTAGATTATGCTTTGTCAACTACTTCTCTATGTGTTTTATTCGTTATAATGTTAAATATTCACTTTCTAATTTTCTTGTTATTCCTATTGACAATTGTCTGGGCTGTCACCCCAGGATCACATTTACCAAGTGTCTTAGCGAGATCTACGTTTTAGTTTTCTTCCAAAGCCTCTGTAATTTTGTAACGATCTAGTACTTGTGACAAGCATAACCTTCCCAATTTATATCAGTACTAATTTGATTACGTAGGCTATGTATTCCCAGGAAATTATTACTTTGACATTTCTCCATCCTTTCAGATATTTATGATGTGTGATGCTAGTGCATCTGGTTGGTATTTTCTTGCAAGATTTCTGTTGTGTCCATCGTGCAGAGGAGCAATGTATGCACTTTTTAAAACCTTAGATCAAAACTTTTCTCCAAAGAATACCGAGTGCTCACAATAGTAATAGTTTGCATTTCATAAAGAATTCCGTGAATAAGGTCCAGTTGCTGCTGCCTGTGTCAGCATCTTCTCTATGTCCTTTTAGAATTCTGAGGAATGTGTGTTTATGTAAGATACATTGTTGGTAGGATGGGCTGAGGTAATGAAAAAAACGCTCGGGATCCTCAACTCTCCCGTTGTGTAGTGGATTAATGTGTACTGATTCACACTGTTCTCTGAAGATTTAACTTATCTGGTCCTGGGTGTATGAACCTGCTGAGAACTGGGCCACTTCTGAAGGTGGTTTTTACACATGTCCAAAAATATTTAGAATTTTCAGCAATTTCCTGAACGAGCTTGTGTTCCTTTTGTTTTTCTTCCTTCTGGTACCTGGAGTCTACCTACCTGGAGGTTATTCCGGGGATCAACGCCCCCGTGGCCCGGTTCACGACCAGGCCTCCTGGTGAAACAGGGCCTGATCAACCAGGCTGTTACTGCTCGTCGCACGTAGTCCAACGTACACTTTTTGTTCTATATTCGTAATGTTTCGGTAAAGATTATCTTACCTTTTCTGTAACATTCTCGTTTTTAAGCAATTCAATAACCATTAATTTCCCTGAACATTCTTTTACGTTTTCCTTTACACGGACCTCTAGTGCCTCTGACTTGAGGTTTTCCCTGCACTTGTATTAGTCAAGTTTACTTGACACTCACCACCAGTGTCTCATACTTGTTTATTTTCTCTCAGTTAACT
>NC_091317.1:6003585-6018585 GCF_038502225.1 Cherax quadricarinatus
CCTGAGACTTAAGTTCATCACCCCTGAAACACAAGTTCTTCACCCCTGAGAAACAAGTTCATCACCCCTGAGACACAAGATCATCACCCATGAGACACAAGTTCATCACCCCTGAGACACAAGATCATCACCCCTGAGACACAAGTTCATCACACCTGAGACACAAGTTCATTACCCCTGAGACACAAGTTCATTACCCCTGAGATACAAGTTCATCACCCCTGAGACACAAGAAGGCACTGCAATGGATCAGGGAATACTTGTCAGGAAGACAGCAGCGAGTAATGGTACGAGGCGAGGTGTCAGAGTGGGCACCTGTGACCAGCGGGGTCCCACAGGGGTCAGTCCTAGGACCAGTGCTGTTTCTGGTATTTGTGAACGACATGACGGAAGGAATAAACTCCGAGGTGTCACTGTTTGCAGATGACGTGAAGTTGATGAGAAGAGTTCAGTCGATCGAAGACCAGGCAGAAATACAAAGGGATCTGGACAGGCTGCAGACCTGGTCCAGCAACTGGCTCCTGGAGTTCAATCCCACCAAGTGCAAAGTCATGAGGATTGGGGAAGGGCAAAGAAGACCGCAGACGGAGTACAGTCTAGGGGGTCAGAGACTACAAACATCACTCAAGGAAAAAGATCTTGGGGTGAGTATAACACCAGGCACATCTCCTGAAGCGCACATCAACCAAATAACTGCTGCAGCATATGGGCGCCTGGCAAACCTCAGAACAGCATTCCGACATCTTAATAAGGAATCGTTCAGGACCCTGTACACCGTGTACGTTAGGCCCATATTGGAGTATGCGGCACCAGTTTGGCACCCACACCTAGCCAAGCATGTGAAGAAACTAGAGAAAGTGCAAAGGTTTGCAACAAGACTAGTCCCAGAGCTAAGAGGTATGTCCTATGAGGAGAGGTTAAGGGAAATCAACCTGACGACACTGGAGGACAGGAGAGATAGGGAAGACATGATAACGACTTACAAAATACTGAGAGGAATTGACAAGGTGGACAAAGACAGGATGTTCCAGAGACTGGACACAGTAACAAGGGGACACAGTTGGAAGTTGAAGACACAGATGAATCAAAGGGATGTTAGGAAGTATTTCTTCAGCCACAGAGTAGTCAGTAAGTGGAATAGTTTGGGAAGCGATGTAGTGGAGGCAGGATCCATACATAGCTTTAAGCAGAGGTACGATAAAGCTCATGGTTCAGGGAGAGTGACCTAGTAGCGACCAGTGAAGAGGCGGGGCCAGGAGCTTGGACTCGACCCCTGCAACCTCAACTAGGTGAGTACAACTAGGTGAGTACAAGATCATCACCCCTGAGACACAAGTTCATCACCCATGAGACACAAGATCATCACCCCTGAGACACAAGATCATCACCCCTGAGACACAATATCATCACCCCTGAGACACAAGTTCATCACCCCTGAGACACAAGTTCATCACCCCTGAGACACAAGTTCATCACCCATGAGACACAAGTTCATCACCCCTGAGACACAAGTTCATCACCCCCTGAGACACAAGATCACCCCTGAGACACAAGTTCATCACCCCTGAGACACAAGTTCATCACACATGAGACACAAGTTCATCACCAATGAGACACAAGTTCATCACCCCTGAGACACAAGTTCATCACCCATGAGACACAAGTTCATCACACCTGAGACACAAGTTCATCACCCATGAGACACAAGTTCATCACCCATGAGACACAAGTTCATCACCCCTGAGACACAAGTTCATCACCCCTGAGACACAAGATCATCACCCCTGAGACACAAGATCATCACCCCTGAGACACAAGTTCATCACCCCCTGAGACACAAGATCACCCCTGAGACACAAGTTCATCACCCATGAGACACAAGTTCATCACCAATGAGACACAAGTTCATCACCCATGAGACACAAGTTCATCACCAATGAGACACAAGTTCATCACCCATGAGACACAAGTTCATCACCCATGAGACACAAGTTCATCACCCATGAGACACAAGTTCATCACCCCTGAGACACAAGTTCATCACCCCTGAGACACAAGTTCATCACCCATGAGACACAAGTTCATCACCCCTGAGACACAAGTTCATCACCCCTGAGACACAAGTTCATCACCCATGAGACACAAGTTCATCACCCCTGAGACAAAAGATCATCACCCATGAGACACAAGTTCATCACCCATGAGACACAAGTTCATCACCCATGAGACACAAGTTCATCACCCCTGAGACAAAAGATCACCCGTGAGAGACATGTTCATCACCCCTGAGACAAAAGATCACCCATAAGACACAAGTTCATCACCCCTGAGACAAAAGATCATCACCCATGAGACACAAGTTCATCACCCTTGAGACACAAGTTCATCACCCCTGAGACACCAGATCATCACCTCTGAAACACAAGATCATCACCCCTGAGACACCAGATCATCACCCCTGAAACACAAGATCATCACCCTTGAGACAGAAGTTCATCACCCCTGAGACACAAGTTCATCACCCCTGAGACACAAGATCATCACCCCTGAGACACAAGATCATCACCCTTGAGACACCAGATCATCACCCCTGAGACACAAGATCATCACCCCTGAGACACCAGATCATCACCTCTGAAACACAAGATCATCACCCCTGAGACACCAGATCATCACCCCTGAAACACAAGATCATCACCCTTGAGACAGAAGTTCATCACCCCTGAGACACAAGTTCATCACCCCTGAGACACAAGATCATCACCCCTGAGACACAAGATCATCACCCTTGAGACACCAGATCATCACCCCTGAGACACAAGATCATCACCCCTGAGACACCAGATCATCACCTCTGAAACACAAGATCATCACCCCTGAGACACAAGTTCATCACCCCTGAGACACAAGATCAACACCCCTGCGAGACAAGATCATGACCCCTGAGACACACGATCATCACCCCGGAGAGACAAGTTCATCACCCCTGAGATACAAGTTCATCACCCCTGAGATACAAGTTCATCACCCATGAGATACAAGTTCATCACCCTTGAGACACCAGATCATCACCCTTGAGACACAAGATCATCACCCCTGAGACACAAGTTCATCACCCCTGAGACACAAGTTCATCACCCCTGAAACACAAGATCATCACCCCTGAGACACCAGATCATCACCCTTGAGACACCAGATCATCACCCTTGAGACACCAGATCATCACCCTTGAGACACAAGATCATCACCCCTGAGACACAAGATCATCACCCCTGAGACACAAGATCATCACCCCTGAAACACAAGATCATCACCCCTGAGACACCAGATCATCACCCTTGAGACACCAGATCATCACCCTTGAGACACAAGATCATCACCTCTGAAACACAAGATCATCACCCCTGAGACACAAGTTCATCACCCCTGAGACACAAGTTCATCACCCCTGAGACACAAGTTCATCACCCCTCAGAGACAAGATCATCACCCCTGAGACACACGATCACCCCGGAGAGACAAGATCATCACCCCTGAGAGACAAGTTCATCACCCCTGAGATACAAGATTATCACCCCTGAGACACAAGTTCATCACCCCTGAGATACAAGATTATCACCCCTGAGACACAAGTTCATCACCCATGAGATACAAGTTCATCACCCCTGAGATACAGGTTCATCACCCCTGAGATACAGGTTCATCACCCCTGAGATACAAGTTCATCACCCCTGAGATACAAGTTCATCACCCCTGAGATACAAGTTCATCACCCATGAGATACAAGTTCATCACCCCTGAGATACAAGATTATCACCCCTGAGACACAAGTTCTTCACCCCTGAGATACAAGTTCATCACCCCTGAGATACAAGTTCATCACCCCTGAGATACAGGTTCATCACCCCTGAGATACAGGTTCATCACCCCTGAGATACAAGATTATCACCCCTGAGACACAACTTCTTCACCCCTGAGAGACAAGTTCATCACCCCTGAGACACAAGTTCTTCACCCCTGAGACACAAGTTCATCACCCCTGAGACACAAGTTCATCACCCCTGAGAGACAGGTTCATCACCCCTGAGACACAAGTTCATCACCCCTGAGAGACAAGTTCATCACCCCTGAGACACAAGTTCTTCACCCCTGAGACACAAGTTCTTCACCCCTGAGACACAAGTCCATCACCCCTGAGACACAAGTTCATCACCCCTGAGACACAAGTTCATCACCCCTGAGACACAAGTTCATCACCCCTGAGACACAAGTTCATCACCCCTGAGACACAAGTTCATCACCCCTGAGAGACAAGTTCATCACCCCTGAGATACAGGTTCATCACCCCTGAGACACAAGATCATCACCCCTGAGAGACAAGTTCTTCACCCCTGAGATACAAGATTATCACCCCTGAGACACAAGTTCATCACCCCTGAGAGACAAGTTCTTCACCCCTGAGAGACAAGTTCATCACCCCTGAGATACAAGTTCTTCACCCCTGAGATACAAGATTATCACCCCTGAGACACAAGTTCTTCACCCCTGAGAGACAAGTTCTTCACCCCTGAGATACAAGATTATAACCCCTGAAAGACAAGTTCTTCACCCCTGAGACACAAGTTCTTCACCCCTGAGAGACAAGTTCTTCACCCCTGAGATACAAGATTATCACCCCTGAGAGACAAGTTCTTCACCCCCGAGAGACAAGATTATCACCCCTGAGACACAAGTTCTTCACCCCTGAGAGACAAGTTCTTCACCCCTGAGATACAAGATTATCACCCCTGAGACACAAGTTCTTCACCCCTGAGAGACAAGTTCTTCACCCCTGAGATACAAGATTATCACCCCTGAGACACAAGTTCATCACCCCTGAGATACAAGATTATCACCCCTGAGACACAAGTTCTTCACCCCTGAGAGACAAGTTCTTCACCCCTGAGATACAAGATTATCACCCCTGAGACACAAGTTCTTCACCCCTGAGAGACAAGTTCTTCACCCCTGAGATACAAGATTATCACCCCTGAGACACAAGTTCATCACCCCTGAGATACAAGATTATCACCCCTGAGACACAAGTTCTTCACCCCTGAGAGACAAGTTCTTCACCCCTGAGATACAAGATTATCACCCCTGAGACACAAGTTCATCACCCCTGAGATACAAGATTATCACCCCTGAGACACAAGTTCTTCACCCCTGAGATACAAGTTCATCACCCCTGAGATACAAGATTATCACCCCTGAGAGACAAGTTCTTCACCCCTGAGAGACAAGATTATCACCCCTGAGACACAAGTTCTTCACCCCTGAGAGACAAGTTCTTCACCCCTGAGATACAAGATTATCACCCCTGAGACACAAGTTCTTCACCCCTGAGAGACAAGTTCTTCACCCCTGAGATACAAGATTATCACCCCTGAGACACAAGTTCATCACCCCTGAGATACAAGATTATCACCCCTGAGACACAAGTTCTTCACCCCTGAGATACAAGATTGTCACCCCTGAGACACAAGTTCATCACCCCTGAGATACAAGTTCTTCACCCCTGAGACACAAGTTCATCACCCCTGAGACACAAGTTCTTCACCCCTGAGACACAAGTTCATCACCCCTGAGAAACAAGTTTAGGTGAAACTCAATATTGTCAGTAATACGATGGTAACTTGAGATAACTTAGGGTCATTCCCAGCTAAACTTGAAAACAAAGTTGTTGTGGTAGGCGAGGTGTCGCGAGGTCATCCACACACACACATACACACACACACACACACACACACACACACACACACACACACACACACACACACACACACACAGATGATGTGAAGTTAATGAGAAGAATTAAATCAGATGAGGATCAGGCAGGACTTCAAAGAGACCTGGACAGGCTGGACACGTGGTCCAGCAACTGGCTTCTTGAATTCAACCCCGCCAAATGCAAAGTCATGAAGATCGGAGAAGGGCAAAGAAGACCGCAGACAGAGTATAGACTAGGTGGCCAAGTACTGCAAACCTCGCTCAAGGAGAAAGATCTTGGGGTGACCATAACACCGAGTATGTCTCCGGAGGCACACATCAACCAGATAGCTGCTGCAGCGTATAGGCGCTTGGCAAACCTGAGAATAGCGTTCCGATACCTTAGTAAGGAATGGTTCAAGACACTGTACACTGTGTACATCAGGCCATAGTGGAGTATGCAGCACCAATTTGGAACCCACACCTGGTCAAGTACGTCAAGAAATTAGAGAAAGTGCAAAGGTTTGCAACAAGGCTAGTTCCCGAGCTCAGGGGTATGTCCTACGAAGAAAGGTTGAGGGAAATCGGACTGACGACATTGGAGGACAGGAGGGTCATGGGAGACATGATAACGACATACAAAATACTGCGTGGAATAGATAAGGTAGACAGAGACAGGATGTTCCAGAGACGGGACACAGAAACAAGGGGTCACAATTGGAAGCTGAAGACTCAGACGAGTCAGAGGGATGTTAGGAAGTATTTCTTCAGTCATAGTCATCAGGAAGTGGAATAGCCTAGCAAGTGATGTAGTGGAGGCAGGAATCATACATAGCTTTAAGACGAGGTATGACAAAGCTCTGGAAGCAGAGAGAGAGAGGACCTAATAGCGATCAGTGAAGTGGCGGGGCCAGGAGCTGAGTCTCGACCCCTGCAACCACAATTAAGTGAGTACAATTAGGTGAATACACACACACACACACACACACACACACACACACACACACATACACACACACACACACACACACACACACACACACACACACACACACACACACATATACACACACACACACACACACACACACACACACACACACACACACACACACACACACACACACACACACACTGATGAACAATCTGTTAGCTCTGACACAATTAAAATCCTGGCTAACAATCCTAATTGGATTGTACTACATTTAACCAAGATTAGCCAGGATGGAGAAGGAAGAGTGACCGCATGTTGCTAGTCTGGCAGGTGACCTTGACACGGTTGCCACAAGATATTACTTTGCTAACTGCAAAGGCAAAGAATACTAGAAGCCTTTAATGGCAAAATAGGCACAATAAAAGAGGAAAGAAAGGCATCACACGTGAGATGGAAAAACAGGAATACCACCAGACAGCGGGGGCAATGACCCCTGCAATCACCTACAGGTAACCTACAGGTAACCTACAGGTAACCTACAGGTTATCATGTTGTAGAATTACCCACAATATATTAAGTAAAAGGACACAAGTGCAACTAATGTGACAATTTATTGTGGCAACGTTTCGCTCTCCAGGAGCTTTGGCAACAGCTTAACAAAGCTCCTGGAGAGCGAAACGTTGCCTCAATAAAATATCCCATTAGTTGCACTTATGTCCTTTTACCAAACACAAGCTACAGGCAGGTTAACAACATAAGCAGGGAAGCTGGTGCCTTCATCTCAGCTCTCCTTAACAATGCAAGACAATGCGTACCACGGGTGGGGATAGAACCTGCGGCCATAAGAACATAAGAAAGGAGGAACACTGCAGCAGGCCTGTTGGCCCATACTAGGCAGGTCCTTTGCAGATTCCTCTGTAAAAACTTGCATTTGTGGTCACAGGGGTGCCTATGATAACCTTCCTATGGTGTATAAATATACTTAGTTGGATGAATCTTATTGTAGCCAGATAGCCCAGTGGCTACCACGTCGGTCTGGAGTTTTGTGGCTCTGACCGCGGGTTCTACCCCTACCCGTGGTATGGATTGTTTGCAATCGTGTCATTACGATTTCGTAAGTCATAGTAACGAAAGACCATATCTGCGGGTAATGTCACTGATGGCGAGCCTCCCATGGTCACTCATGGTCTGCCTCTCGCCTATGGCTAGCCAAATGCCCTTGCATGGTCACTTACCCTTGTTTGGCCACTGGAGCAAAACAAGGTCAGTAGTGGTCCCTGGCAACCTGGTTTGACCCAAGATGACCTTCCTTCACAAGCATTCCTGACTTATAGATCCGCATTGATTACCCACATGGAGTACACCTCAGTGTGCAGGTGGGAGGATACAGGTATGTGTGGCAGGTGTGTGTGTCCCATGTAGCAGGTGTGGCAGGTAAAGAAGGTGCGGTAGGTGTAGGAAAAGCGGCAGGTGTGGTGTAGGTGTGGCAGATGTAGGTGTGGCAGGTGTGAAATATGTGGCAGGTAAATCAGGTGTAGCAGGTTTGGTAGGTGAAGCAGGTGTGAAGATTGAGACACTTATGCAGCATATGGGAATCTTTATTCAGGAAACGTTTCGCCACACAGTGGCTTCATCAGTCCAATACAAAGAGGAAGGCGTAAGGAGAGGAGGAGAATGAGGTAATCAGTCCCTCAACCTGGAGTCGATGTGTTCAGTCCATCAATCTTGTAGAATGTACAGGATAGGGCCGTAGACGTGGCTTATATACTGTAGTGAGGTGACGTGAAGCAGATGGAGGCGGGGTCATAGTGGTACCATCCACTAGTCGAAGTAGGTCTTCGTCCAAAGGTTGAACAAGTGTTGAAGAATTCTTTGTAACAAGACCCCATGATGCTGCCGTGTCTGACAGTTGTGATGAATGGTTTGAAAAACCGACAAGTTGAAGATTGAGACACTTATGCAGCATATGGGAATCTTTATTCAGGAAACGTTTCGCCACACAGTGGCTTCATCAGTCCAATACAAAGAGGAAGGCGTAAGGAGAGGAGGAGAATGAGGTAATCAGTCCCTCAACCTGGAGTCGATGTGTTCAGTCCATCAATCTTGTAGAATGTACAGGATAGGGCCGTAGACGTGGCTTATATACTGTAGTGAGGTGACGTGAAGCAGATGGAGGCGGGGTCATAGTGGTACCATCCACTAGTCGAAGTAGGTCTTCGTCCAAAGGTTGAACAAGTGTTGAAGAATTCTTTGTAACAAGACCCCATGATGCTGCCGTGTCTGACAGTTGTGATGAATGGTTTGAAAAACCGACAAGTTGAAGATTGAGACACTTATGCAGCATATGGGAATCTTTATTCAGGAAACGTTTCGCCACACAGTGGCTTCATCAGTCCAATACAAAGAGGAAGGCGTAAGGAGAGGAGGAGAATGAGGTAATCAGTCCCTCAACCTGGAGTCGATGTGTTCAGTCCATCAATCTTGTAGAATGTACAGGATAGGGCCGTAGACGTGGCTTATATACTGTAGTGAGGTGACGTGAAGCAGATGGAGGCGGGGTCATAGTGGTACCATCCACTAGTCGAAGTAGGTCTTCGTCCAAAGGTTGAACAAGTGTTGAAGAATTCTTTGTAACAAGACCCCATGATGCTGCCGTGTCTGACAGTTGTGATGAATGGTTTGAAAAACCGACAAGTTGAAGATTGAGACACTTATGCAGCATATGGGAATCTTTATTCAGGAAACGTTTCGCCACACAGTGGCTTCATCAGTCCAATACAAAGAGGAAGGCGTAAGGAGAGGAGGAGAATGAGGTAATCAGTCCCTCAACCTGGAGTCGATGTGTTCAGTCCATCAATCTTGTAGAATGTACAGGATAGGGCCGTAGACGTGGCTTATATACTGTAGTGAGGTGACGTGAAGCAGATGGAGGCGGGGTCATAGTGGTACCATCCACTAGTCGAAGTAGGTCTTCGTCCAAAGGTTGAACAAGTGTTGAAGAATTCTTTGTAACAAGACCCCATGATGCTGCCGTGTCTGACAGTTGTGATGAATGGTTTGAAAAACCGACAAGTTGAAGATTGAGACACAACTGTCAGACACGGCAGCATCATGGGGTCTTGTTACAAAGAATTCTTCAACACTTGTTCAACCTTTGGACGAAGACCTACTTCGACTAGTGGATGGTACCACTATGACCCCGCCTCCATCTGCTTCACGTCACCTCACTACAGTATATAAGCCACGTCTACGGCCCTATCCTGTACATTCTACAAGATTGATGGACTGAACACATCGACTCCAGGTTGAGGGACTGATTACCTCATTCTCCTCCTCTCCTTACGCCTTCCTCTTTATATTGGACTGATGAAGCCACTGTGTGGCGAAACGTTTCCTGAATAAAGATTCCCATATGCTGCATAAGTGTCTCAATCTTCAACTTGTCGGTTTTTCAAACCATTCATCACAACTGTCAGACACGGCAGCATCATGGGGTCTTGTTACAAAGAATTCTTCAACACTTGTTCAACCTTTGGACGAAGACCTACTTCGACTAGTGGATGGTACCACTATGACCCCGCCTCCATCTGCTTCACGTCACCTCACTACAGTATATAAGCCACGTCTACGGCCCTATCCTGTACATTCTACAAGATTGATGGACTGAACACATCGACTCCAGGTTGAGGGACTGATTACCTCATTCTCCTCCTCTCCTTACGCCTTCCTCTTTGTATTGGACTGATGACAGGTGTAGCAGGTGTGGTAGATGTAGCAGGTATGGCAGGTAAAGCAGGTGTGGCAGGTGTGGCAGGTGTAGCAAGTTTAAGAGGTGTAGCAGGTATAGCAGGCGAGGCAGGTATAACAGGTGTGGCAGGTGCAGCAAGTGTGACAGGTATAACAGGTGTAGAAGGTTTGGTAGGTATAGTAGGTATAGCAGGTATGGTAGGTGTGGCAGGTGTAGCAGGTATAGCAGGAGTAGCAGGTGTAGCAGGTATAGCAGGTGTGGTAGGTGTGGCAGGTATAGCAGGTGTAGCAGGTATAGGAGGTGTGGCAGATATAGCAGGTGTAGCAGGTATAGCAGGTGTGGCAGGTATAACAGGTGTGACAGGAATAGCAGGTGTGACAGGTATACCAGGTGTAGCAGGTATAGCAGGTGTGGCAGGTATAGCAGGTGTGACAGGTATAGCAGGTGTGGCAGGTATAGCAGGTGTAGCAGGTATAGCAGGTGTGACAGGTATAGCAAGTGTGGCAGGTATAGCAGGTATAACAGGTGTGACAGGTATAGCAGGTGTGGCAGGTATAGCAGGTGTAGCAGGTATAGATGTGGCAGGTGTAGCAGGTATAGCAGGTGTGGCAGGAATAACAGGTGTGACAGGTATAACAGGTGTGGCAGGTATAGCAGGTGTGGCAGGTATAACAGGTGTGACAGGTATAGCAGGTGTGGCAGGTATAACAGGTGTGACAGGTATAGCAGGTGTGGCAGGTATAGCAGGTGTACCAGGTATAGGAGGTGTGGCAGGTATAGCAGGTGTAGCAGGTATAGCAGGTGTGACAGGTATAGCAGGTGTGGCAGGTATAGCAGGTGTGGCAGGTATAACAGGTGTGACAGGTATAGCAGGTGTGGCAGGTATAGCAGGTGTACCAGGTATAGGAGGTGTGGCAGGTATAGCAGGTGTAGCAGGTATAGCAGGTGTGGCAGGTATAACAGGTGTGACAGGTATAGCAGGTGTGGCAGTCTTGCTCACACTGATACACCGTCAACGTCACTAAGGTGGAAAATAATTAATTGGAACCTGGCCAGGTACCACCAGATGCACCTGTTCGCCAGGACACCTGACTCCTCCCCACATCCCCACCTCCCCCACCACCCCTCCTCCCCAACCACTAAACCCTGGAAAATGACCCCTCTCCTCCCTCACCCCACGTCCCCTACCACCACCGCCACCCCACACCCTCTCCGCGACACCCAACTCTTTTCACACCCACCACACCCAATCCAAACCCACCACCCACTTCTCATTCCCTCTCCATCCCACTTCTCTTCCCTCTCCACGCCCATTCCACTTCTCATGCCTTCTCTTCCATCTTTCCCTTTTCCCCTCTTTCCTCTTCTCAAACTTCCCTATCACCGTTCTGTCCCATTATCCTCGTCTTCCTCATATACCCTCCCTCTGCCTCTCCCACTCAACCATCCCCTCCCATCTCCGTCCCCCTCCAGCGCCATCCCCTCCCATCTCCCCTCCCCCATCTCTCCTAAAGCGACAGCTAAGATGAAGACGTCACAATAGAGCTTTCGATGCTCCTCTCTACAGATAGTGATCCAAGCTGGTGTTGTGGTGTGTTGCAGGGTGTAGTGGAGGTGTTGTGGTGTGTTCCAGGGAGTAGTGGAGGTGTTGTGGTGTGTTGCAGGGTGTAGTGGAGGTGTTGTGGTGTGCTGCAGGGTGTAGTGGAGGTGTTGTGGTGTGTTGTAGGGTGTAGTGGAGGTGTTGTGGTGTGTTGCAGGGAGTAGTGGAGGTGTTGTGGTGTGTTGCAGGGTGTAGTGGAGGTGTTGTGGTGTGTTGCAGGGAGTAGTGGAGGTGTTGTGGTGTGTTGCAGGGTGTAGTGGAGGTGTTGTGGTGTGTTGCAGGGTGTAGTGGAGGTGTTGTGGTGTGTTTCAGGGTGTATTGGAGGTGTTGTGGTGTGTTGCAGGGAGTAGTGGAGGTGTGGTGTGTTGCAGGGTGTAGTGGAGGTGTTGTGGTGTGTTGCAGGGTGTAGTGGAGGTGTTGTGGTGTGTTGCAGGGAGTAGTGGAGGTGTTGTGGTGTGTTGCAGGGTGTAGTGGAGGTGTTGTGGTGTGTTGCAGGGTGTAGTGGAGGTGTTGTGGTGTGTTGCAGGGTGTAGTGGAGGTGTTGTGGTGTGTTGCAGGGTGTAGTGGAGGTGTTGTGGTGTGTTTCAGGGTGTAGTGGAGGTGTTGTGGTGTGTTGCAGGGTGTAGTGGAGGTGTTGTGGTGTGTTGCAGGGTGTAGTGGAGGTGTTGTGGTGTGTTGCAGGGAGTAGTGGAGGTGTTGTGGTGTGTTGCAGGGTGTAGTGGAGGTGTTGTGGTGTGTTTCAGGGTGTAGTGGAGGTGTTGTGGTGAGTTGCAGGGTGTATTGGAGGTGTTGTGGTGTGTTGCAGGGAGTAGTGGAGGTGTGGTGTGTTGCAGGGTGTAGTGGAGGTGTTGTGGTGTGTTGCAGGGTGTAGTGGAGGTGTTGTGATGTGTTGTAGGGTGTAGTGGAGGTGTTGTGGTGTATTGAAGGGTGTAGTGGAGGTGTTGTGGTGTGTTGCAGGGAGTAGTGGAGGTGTGGTGTGTTGCAGGGTGTAGTAGAGGTGTTGTGGTGTGTTGCAGGGTGTAGTGGAGGTGTTGTGGTGTGTTGCAGGGTGTAGTGGAGGTGTTGTGGTGTGTTGCAGGGTGTAGTGGAGGTGTTGTTGTGTGGTGCAGGGTGTAGTGGAGGTGTTGTGGTGTGCTGCAGGGTGTAATGGAGGTGTTGTGGTGTGTTCCAGGGTGTAGTGGAGGCGTTGTGGTGTGTTGCAGGGAGTAGTGGAGGTGTGGTGTGTTGCAGGGTGTAGTGGAGGTGTTGTGGTGTGTTGCAGGGTGTAGTGGAGGTGTTGTGGTGTGTTGCAGGGTGTAGTGGAGGTGTTGTGGTGTGTTGCAGGGTGTAGTGGAGGTGTTGTGGTGTGTTGCAGGGTGTAGTGGAGGTGTTGTGGTGTGCTGCAGGGTGTAGTGGAGGTGTTGTGGTGTGTTCCAGGGTGTAGTGGAGGCGTTGTGGTGTGTTGCAGGGAGTAGTTTAGGTGTGGTGTGTTGCAGGGTGTAGTGGAGGTGTTGTGGTGTGTTGCAGGGTGTAGTGGAGGTGTTGTTGTGAGTTGCAGGGAGTAGTGGAGGTGTGGTGTATTGCAGGGTGTAGTGGAGGTGTTGTGGTGTGTTGCAGGGTGTAGTGGAGGTGTTGTGGTGTGTTGCAGGGTGTAGTGGAGGTGTTGTGGTGTATTGCAGGGTGTAGTGGAGGTGTTGTGGTGCGTTGCAGGGTGTAGTGGAGGTGTTGTGGTGTGTTGCAGGGTGTAGTGGAGGTGTGGTGTGTTGCAGGGTGTAGTGGAGGTGTTGCGGTGTGTTGCAGGGTGTAGTGGAGGTGTTGTGGTGTGTTGCAGGGTGTAGTGGAGGTGTTGCGGTGTGTTGCAGGGTGTAGTGGAGGTGTTGTGGTGTGTTGCAGGGTGTAGTGGAGGTGTTGTGGTGTGTTGCAGGGTGTAGTGGAGGTGTTGTGGTGTGTTGCAGGGTGTAGTGGAGGTGTTGTGGTGTGCTGCAGGGTGTAGGGGAGGTGTTGTGGTGTGTTGCAGAGTGTAGTGGAGGTGTTGTGGTGTGTTGCAGGGTGTAGTGGAGGTGTTGTGATGTGTTGCAGGGTGTTGTGGTGTATTGCAGGGTGTAGTGGAGGTGTTGTGTGTTGCAGGATGTAGTGGAGGTGTTGTGGTGTGTTGCAGAGAGTAGTGGAGGTGTTTTGGTGTGTTGCAGGGTGTAGTGGAGGTGTTGTGGTGTGTTGCAGGGTGTAGTGGAGGTGTTATGGTGTGTTGCAGGGTGCAGTGGAGGTGTTGTGGTGTGTTGCAGGGTGTAGTGGAGGTGTTTTGGTGTGTTGCAGGGTGTAGTGGAGGTGTTGTGGTGTGTTGCAGGGTGTAGTGGAGGTGTTGTGGTGTGTTGCAGGGTGTAGTGGAGGTGTTGTAGTGTGCTGCAGGGTGTAGTGGAGGTGTTGTGGTGTGTTGCAGGGTGTAGTGTAGGTGCTGTGGAGTGTTGCAGGGTGTAGTGGAGGTGCTGTGGTGTGTTGCAGGGTGTAGTGGAGGTGTTGTGGTGTGTTGCAGGGTGTAGTGGAGGTGAGAGAGGTGGTGTTGTAGTGTGTTGCAGGGTGTAGTGGAGGAGAGGAAGGTGGTGTTGTAGTGTGTTGCAGGGTGTAGTGGAGGAGTGGGAGGTGGTGGTGTTGCAGGGTGTAGTGGAGGAGTGGGAGGTGGTGGTGTTGCAGGGTGTAGTGGAGGTGAGGGAGGTGGTGTTGTAGTGTGTTGCAGGGTGTAGTGGAGGAGTGGGAGGTGGTGGTGTTGCAGGGTGTAGTGGAGGTGAGGGAGGTGGTGTTGTAGTGTGTTGCAGGGTGTAGTGGAGGAGTGGGAGGTGGTGGTGTTGCAGGGTGTAGTGGAGGTGAGGGAAGTGGTGTTGTAGTGTGTTGCAGGGTGTAGTGGAAGTGAGGGAGGTGGTGTTGTAGTGTGTTGCAGGGTGTAGTGGAGGTGAGAGAGGTGGTGTTGTAGTGTGTTGCAGGATATAGTGGAGGAGT
>NC_091317.1:6026085-6076085 GCF_038502225.1 Cherax quadricarinatus
AGGCCTGGTCTGCTACCTGAGTATTCAGGCAGCCAACCACGAGGCCTGGTCTGCTACCTGAGTGTTCAGGCAGCCAACCAGGAGGCCTGGTCTGCTACCTGAGTGTTCAGGCAGCCAACCAGGAGGCCTGGTCTGCTACCTGAGTGTTCAGCCAGCCAACCAGGAGGCCTGGTCTGCTACCTGAGTGTTCAGCCAGCCAACCAGGAGGCCTGGTCTGCTACCTGAGTGTTCAGGCAGCCAACCAGGAGGCCTGGTCTGCTACCTGAGTGTTCAGCCAGCCAACCAGGAGGCCTGGTCTGCTACCTGAGTGTTCAGGCAGCCAACCAGGAGGCCTGGTCTGCTACCTGAGTGTTCAGGCAGCCAACCAGGAGGCCTGGTCTGCTACCTGAGTGTTCAGCCAGCCAACCAGGAGGCCTGGTCTGCTACCTGAGTATTCAGGCAGCCAACCACGAGGCCTGGTCTGCTACATGAGTGTCCAGGCAGCCAACCACAAGGCCTGGTCTGGTACCTAAGTATTCAGGCAGCCAACCACGAGGCCTGGTCTGGTACCTGAGTATTCAGGCAGCCAACCACGAGGCCTGGTCTGGTGCCTGAGTATTCAGGCAGCCAACCACGAGGCCTGGTCTGGTACCTGAGTGTTCAGCCAGCCAACCAGGAGGCCTGGTCTGGTACCTGAGGAATTATCTACACGAAACTACAAGTATATCTGATCTCCTCCTCATGAGGAGGAGGACCGTGTTATCCCCCATTGCTCGCCCTGATCCACCGTGTCTCGCCCTTATCTCCCATGTCTCGCCCTGATCCACCGTGTCTCGCCCTTATCTCCCTTGTCTCGCTCTGATCCACCGTGTCTCGCCCTTATCTCCCTTGTCTCGCCCTGATCCACCGTGTCTCGCCTTTATCTCTTTTGTCTCGCCCTGATCCACCGTGTCTCGCATTTATCTCACTTGTCTCGCCCTGATCCACCGTGTCTCGCCCTTATCTCCGTTGTCTCGCCCTGATCCTTCGTGTCTCGCCCTTATATCCCTTGTCTCACCCTGATCCACCGTGTCTCGCCCTTATCTCCCTTGTCTCACACTGATCCTCCTTGTCTCACCCTTACCCCCTTGTCTCGCCCTGATCCTCCTTGTCTCACCCTTATCCTCCTTGTCTCGCCCTGATCCTCCTTGTCACATCCTTATCCCCCTTGTCTCGCCCTGATCCTCCTTGTCTCACCCTTATCTCCCTTGTCTAGCCCTGATCCTTCTTGTCTCACCCTTATCTCCCTTGTCTCGCTCTTACCCCATTGTGTCGCCTTTATCACACTTCTTCCGCCCTAGAGCCGCCCTGCCCCACTATCCCACCCTAGAGCCGCCCTGCCCCACTATCCCACCCTAGAGCCGCACTGCCCCCTCGTCCCACCCTAGAGCCGACCTGCCCCCTCGTCCCACCCTAGGGCCGCCCTGACCCCCCGTCCCGCCCTAGAGCCGCCCTGCACCCTCGTCCCACCCTAGAGCCGCGTTGCCCCCCCCGTCCCACCTTAAAGCCGCCCTGCCCCCGTCCCATCCTAGAGCCAAACTGCCCCCCGTCCCACCCAAGGGCCGCCCTGCCCCCCGTCCCACCCTAGGGCCGCACTGAACCCCCGTCCCACCCTAGAGCCGCCCTGCCCCCGCCCCACCCTAGAGCCGCCCTGCCCCCCGTCCCACCCTAGGGCCGCCCTGCCCCCCGTCCCACCCTAGGACCGCCCTGCTCCCCCCGCCCCACCCTAGGGCCGCCCTGCCCCCCGTCCCACCCTGGAGCCGCCCTGCCCCCCGTCCCACCCTAGAGCCGCCCTGCCCCCATCCCACCATTGAGACGCCCTGCCCCCGTCCCACCCTAGGGCCGCACTGCCCCCCGTCCCACCCCAGGGCCGCACTGCACCCCGTCCCACCCAAGGGCTGCCCTGCCCCCGTCCCACCCTAAGGCAGCACTGCACCCCGTCTCACCCTAGGGCCGCCCTGCCCCCGTCCCACCCTAGGGCCGCCCTGCCCCCGTCCCAACCTAGGGCCGCACTGCCCCCCGTCCCACCCTAAGGCAGCACTGCACCCCGTCCCACCCTAGAGTCGCCCTGCTCCCAGTCCCACCCTAGGGCCGCACTGCCCCCGTCCCACCCTTGGGCCGCCCTGCCCCCATCCCACCCTTGGGCCGCACTGCCCCAAGTCCCACCCTAGGGCCGCACTGCACTCCGTCCCACCCTAGTGCCGCACTGCACCCCGTCCCACCCTAGAGCCGCACTGCACCCCGTCCCACCCTAGGACCGCACTGCACCCCGTCCCACCCTAGGGCCGCCCTGCCCCCGTCCCACCTTAGAACCGCCCTGCCCCCTCGTCCCACCCTAGGGCCGCACTGCACCCCGTCCCACCCTAGAGCCGCACTGTCCCTCCGTCCCACCATAGGGCCGCCCTGCCCCCGTCCCATCCTAGGGCCGCACTGCACCCCCGTCCCACCCTAGGGCCGCACTGCCCCCCGTCCCACCCTAGGGCTGCACTGCACCCCGTCCCACCCTAGAGCCTCACTGCACCCCGTCCCACCCTAGGACCGCACTGCACCCAGTCCCACCCTATAGCCGGACTGCACCCAGTCCCACCCGAGGGCCGCCCTGCCCCCGTTTCACCTTAGAACCGCCCTGCCCCCCGTCCCACCCTAGGGCCGCACTGCACCCCGTCCCACCCTAGGGCCGCCCTGCCCTCCGTCCCACCCTAGGGCCGCACTGCCCCGTCCCACCCTAGGCCCGCACTGCACCCCGTCCCACCCTAGGGCCGCCCTGCCCCCGTCCCACCCTAGGGCCGCACTGCACCCAGGTCCCACCCTAGAGCCGCACTGCCTCCCGTCCCACCCTAGGGCCGCACTGCCCCGTCCCACCCTAGGGCCGCACTGCACCCCGTCCCACCCTAGGGCCGCCCTGCCCCCCGTCCCACCCTAGGGCCGCACTGCACCCAGGTCCCACCCTAGAGCCGCACTGCCCCGTCCCACCCTAGGGCCGCACTGCCCCCCGTCCCACCCTAGGGCCGCCCTGCCCCCCGTCCCACCCTAGGGCCGCACTGCTCCCCGTCCCACCTTAAGGCCGCACTGCACCTCCGTCCCACCCTAGGGCCGCACAGCACCCCGTCCCACCCTAGGGCCGCACTGCACCCAGGTCCCACCCTAGAGCCGCACTGCCTCCCGTCCCACCCTAGGGCCGCACTGCCCCCCGTCCCACCCTAGGGCCGCACTGCCCCCGTCCCACCCTAGGGCCGCACTGCACCCCCGTCCCACCCTAGGGCCGCACTGTACCCCCGTCCCACCCTAGGGCCGCACTGCCCCCCGTCCCACCCTAGGGCCGCACTGCACCCCCGTTCCACCCTAGGGCCGCACTGCATCCCCGTCCCACCCTAGGGCCGCACTGTACCCCCGTCCCACCCTAGGGCCGCACTGCCCCCCGCCCCACCCTAGGGCTGCACTGCCCCCCGTCCCACCCTAGGGCCGCACTGCCCCCCGTCCCACCCTAATGCCGCACTGCCCCCGTCCCACCCTAGAGCCGCACTGCCCCCTCGTCCCACCCTAGAGCCGACCTGCCCCCTCGTCCCACCCTAGGGCCGCACTGCCCCCCGTCCCACCCTAGGGCCGCACTGCCCCGTCCCACCCTAGGGCCGCCCTGCCCCCCGTCCCACCCTAGGGCCACACTGCCCCCGTCCCACCCTAGGGCCGCCCTGCCCCCCGTCCCACCCTAGGGCCGCCCTGCCCCCGTCCCACCCTAGGGCCGCACTGCCCCCGTCCCACCCTAGGGCCGCCCTGCCCCCCGTCCCATCCTAGGGCCGCACTGCACCCCCGTCCCACCCTAGGGCCGCACTGCCCCCCGTCCCACCCTAGGGCCGCACTGCACCCCGTCCCACCCTAGAGCCTCACTGCACCCAGTCCCACCCTAGGACCGCACTGCACCCAGTCCCACCCTATAGCCGGACTGCACCCAGTCCCACCCGAGGGCCGCCCTGCCCCCGTCTCACCTTAGAACCGCCCTGCCCCCCGTCCCACCCAAGGGCCGCACTGCACCCCGTCCCACCCTAGGGCCGCCCTGCCCTCCGTCCCACCCTAGGGCCGCACTGCCCCGTCCCACCCTAGGGCCGCACTGCACCCAGGTCCCACCCTAGAGCCGCACTGCCTCCCGTCCCACCCTAGGGCCGCACTGCCCCGTCCCACCCTAGGGCCGCACTGCACCCCGTCCCACCCTAGGGCCGCCCTGCCCCCCGTCCCACCCTAGGGCCGCACTGCACCCAGGTCCCACCCTAGAGCCGCACTGCCCCGTCCCACCCTAGGGCCGCACTGCCCCCCGTCCCACCCTAGTTCCGCCCTGCCCCCCGTCCCACCCTAGGGCCGCACTGCTCCCCGTCCCACCTTAGGGCCGCACTGCACCTCCGTCCCACCCTAGGGCCGCACAGCACCCCGTCCCACCCTAGGGCCGCACTGCACCCAGGTCCCACCCTAGAGCCGCACTGCCTCCCGTCCCACCCTAGGGCCGCACTGCCCCCCGTCCCACCCTAGGGCCGCACTGCCCCCGTCCCACCCTAGGGCCGCACTGCACCCCCGTCCCACCCTAGGGCCGCACTGTACCCCCGTCCCACCCTAGGGCCGCATTGCCCCCCGCCCCACCCTAGGGCCGCACTGCCCCCCGTCCCACCCTAGGGCTGCACTGCACCCCGTCCCACCCTAGGGCCGCACTGCACCCCCGTTCCACCCTAGGGCCGCACTGCATCCCCGTCCCACCCTAGGGCCGCACTGTACCCCCGTCCCACCCTAGGGCCGCACTGCCCCCCGCCCCACCCTAGGGCCGCACTGCCCCCCGTCCCACCCTAGGGCCGCACTGCCCCCCGACCCACCCTAGGGCCGCACTGCCCCCGTCCCACCCTAGGGCTGCACTGCCCCCCGTCCCACCCTAGGGCCGCCCTGCCCCCCGTCCCACCCTAGGGCCGGACTGCCCCCCGTCCCACCCTAGGGCCGCACTGCACCCCGTCCCACCCTAGGGCCGCCCTGCCCCCCGTCCCACCCTAGGGCCACACTGCCCCCGTCCCACCCTAGGGCCGCCCTGCCCCCCGTCCCACCCTAGGGCCGCACTGCCCCCGTCCCACCCTAGGGCCGCACTGCCCCCGTCCCACCCTAGGGCCGCACTGCCCCCGTCCCACCCTAGGGCCGCCCTGCCCCCCGTCCCACCCTAGGGCCGCCCTGCTCCCCGTCCCACCCTAGGGCCGCCCTGCCCCCCGTCCCACCCTAGGGCCGCACTGCCCCCCCGTCCCACCCAAGGGCCGCCCTGCCCCCCGTCCCACCCTAGGGCCGCACTGCCCCCCCGTCCCACCCTAGGGCCGCACTGCACCCCCGTCCCACCCTAGGGCCGCCCTGCCCCCCGTCCCACCCTAGGGCCGCCCTGCCCCCCCGTCCCACCCTAGGGCCGCACTGCCCCCCCGTCCCACCCTAGGGCCGCACTGCACCCCCGTCCCACCCTAGGGCAGCACTTCCTACCCACAACGAAACGTGAAATAAAAAGAGAATTAGATATACAGATTTAAAGTTGGTTGTGGCCTGACAGGTGGGAGACACCACCTGTGTGGGGAGACACCACCTGTGTGGGGAGACACCACCTGTGTGGGGAGACACCACCTGTGTGGGGAGACACCACCTGTGTGGGGAGACACCACCTGTGTGGGGAGACACCACCTGTGTGGGGAGACACCACCTGTGTGGGGAGACACCACCTGTGTGGGGAGACACCACCTGTGTGGGGAGACACCACCTGTGTGGGGAGACACCACCTGTGTGGGGAGACACCACCTGTGTGGGGAGACACCACCTGTGTGGGGAGACACCACCTGTGTGGGGAGACACCACCTGTGTGGGGAGACACCACCTGTGTGGGGAGACACCACCTGTGTGGGGAGACACCACCTGTGTGGGGAGACACCACCTGTGTGGGGAGACACCACCTGTGTGGGGAGACACCACCTGTGTGGGGAGACACCACCTGTGTGGGGAGACACCACCTGTGTGGGGTGACAACTCTCCTCAGTCTCTCTATTTCCCCTCATTTATCTACCCTTTCATCATCCAGACTTCCCTTTCCTCTCCTCCTTTGCCTCTCCTCCTCCCTTTATTATTTTCCTCCCAATTTTTTCTTTTGCTAGGATTCCTCTCTTGCTAATTTACATCAGTTTCTAATCTTCTTTCTTTATCCTTCCCTTCTTATTAATCCTCCGTTTTTCTTATTAGTTTCCCCTTCTCATTTATCCTTTTTTTCTATTATCCGTCTTTACGTTCTTACCCTTCGTTATCCTTCTGTTCTTCTTCTCTCCTCGCCTTTGTCCTCCGGGTGTTCTCCCCTGGTTTCCCCTGGTCTCCCTTGTTCTCCCCTGGTCTCCCCTGGTCTCCCCTGGTTTTCCCTGGTCTCCCACAACCAGAAGATAAACCTGGGAACCCCGGTAGCCTGGTGTTGTGTTTCCTGAGCCGCTGATGCCTGTACTGCTGCAGGCGACCATGTGCAGGTGTAGCCCCGTGTTCAGTGACCCAGTACACACAAGACCCAGTACACACAAGATCCGGTACACACAAGACCCAGTACACACAAGACCCAGTACACACAAGATCCGGTACACACAAGACCCAGTACACACAAGACACAGTACACACAAGACACAGTACACACAAGACACAGTACACACAAGACACAGTACACACAAGACACAATATACACAAGACAGTACACACAAGACACAGTACACACAAGACACAGTATACACAAGACACAGTACACACAAGACACAGTACACACAAGACACAGTGCACACAAGACACAGTACACACAAGACACAGTACACACAAGACACAGTACACACAAGACACAGTACACACAAGACACAGTATACACAAGACACAGTACACACAAGACACAGTACACACAAGACACAGTGCACACAAGACACAGTGCACACAAGACACAGTACACACAAGACACAGTACACACAAGACACAGTACACACAAGACACAGTACACACAAGACACAGTACACACAAGACACAATATACACAAGACAGTACACACAAGACACAGTACACACAAGACACAGTACACACAAGACACAGTACACACAAGACACAGTACACACAAGACACAATATACACAAGACAGTATACACAAGACACAGTACACACAAGACACAGTACACACAAGACACAGTACACACATGACACAGTACACACAAGACACAGTGCACACAAGACACAGTACACACAAGACACAGTATACACAAGACAGTACACACAAGACACAGTACACACAAGACACAGTATACACAAGACAGTACACACAAGACACAGTACACACAAGACACAGTACACACAAGACACAGTACACACAAGACACAGTACACACAAGACACAGTATACACAAGACAGTACACACAAGACACAGTACACACAAGACACAGTATACACAAGACAGTACACACAAGACACAGTATACACAAGACACAGTACACACAAGACACAGTACACACAAGACACAGTACACACAAGACACAGTATACACAAGACAGTACACACAAGACACAGTACACACAAGACACAGTATACACAAGACACAGTACACACAAGACACAGTATACACAAGACAGTACACACAAGACAGTACACACAAGACACAGTACACACAAGACACAGTATACACAAGACAGTACCACAAGACACAGTACACACAAGACACAGTACACACAAGACACAGTATACACAAGACACAGTATACACAAGACAGTACCACAAGACACAGTACACACAAGACACAGTACACACAAGACACAGTACACACAAGACACAGTATACACAAGACACAGTATACACAAGACAGTACCACAAGACACAGTACACACAAGACACAGTACACACAAGACACAGTATACACAAGACACAGTATACACAAGACAGTACCACAAGACACAGTACACACAAGACACAGTACACACAAGACACAGTATACACAAGACAGTACCACAAGACACAGTACACACAAGACACAGTACACACAAGACACAGTACACACAAGACACAGTATACACAAGACACAGTATACACAAGACAGTACACACAAGACACAGTACACACAAGACACAGTACACACAAGACACAGTATACACAAGACAGTACACACAAGACACAGTACACACAAGACACAGTATACACAAGACAGTACCACAAGACACAGTACACACAAGACACAGTATACACAAGACAGTACACACAAGACACAGTACACACAAGACACAGTATACACAAGACACAGTATACACAAGACAGTACACACAAGACACAGTACACACAAGACACAGTACACACAAGACACAGTATACACAAGACAGTACACACAAGACACAGTACACACAAGACACAGTATACACAAGACAGTACCACAAGACACAGTACACACAAGACACAGTATACACAAGACAGTACACACAAGACACAGTACACACAAGACACAGTATACACAAGACAGTACACACAAGACACAGTACACACAAGACACAGTATACACAAGACAGTACACACAAGACACAGTACACACAAGACACAGTACACACAAGACACAGTACACACATGACACAGTACACACAAGACACAGTGCACACAAGACACAGTACACACAAGACACAGTATACACAAGACAGTACACACAAGACACAGTACACACAAGACACAGTACACACAAGACACAGTACACACAAGACACAGTATACACAAGACACAGTGCACACAAGACACAGTACACACAAGACACAGTATACACAAGACACAGTACACACAAGACACAGTACACACATGACACAGTACACACAAGACACAGTGCACACAAGACACAGTACACACAAGACACAGTATACACAAGACAGTACACACAAGACACAGTACACACAAGACACAGTACACACAAGACACAGTACACACAAGACACAGTATACACAAGACAGAGTATACACAAGACAGTACACACACACAAGATTTACAACACTTACAACCCACTTGGGTTTCCATTATATCAACAGTACTATATGTGATATATCTCATCATGTCTCATTGTATTAATGATATTCATTACCGACATGTCAATGAGTGAGAGACATGTGCATCAGCTGAATGTCCTTCGTGTCCACTGTTTCTGCTGTTTCCAATATTCAGGTCAACTCTGCACTGGACTGAAGCAGCGTGCTAAGCAGTCGAAACACTCCTGACAATAACAACACCCGGGTCTTACACATAGACTGCCACGAATGAAACACTAAATTTTGCTATCGTTTCCCCTAACGCCAGTTGACTTTAACAAGCCAGTTATAGCAAGCCCAAGCCCTTTGACTCGGATCAAAGCCTCGTGGAACTTCGTTGTCATGAAAAACTGCACAATAATAATAATAATAATAATAATAATAATAATAATAATAATAATAATAATAATAATAATAATATTATTATTATTATTATTATTATTATTAATATTAATTATTAATTATTATTATTATTATTATTATTATTATTATTATTATTATTATTATTATTATTATTATTGTTGTTATTATTGTTGTTATTATTTGATATTGTTATTTATTTATTATTATTATTATTATTATTATTATTATTATTATTATTATTATTATTATTATTATTATTACTATTATTTAATGCCTTCAACTTATAAACACTTGAAATCCCTCTTTATCTTCCCTTCCTCCAAGGGTCTTCTTCACACACTTAAGTCTTCCACTTGTTCAAAGATACACTAAAGTGTTTCCCAAGCAAAAGTGAACATCATGGGAAAGTTGTCCCCTTCAGCGAGTTACATCAACAATGTACTTAATGCCGACATTGAATACTATAAATACCCGCCTCCTGAATGGTTGATGGTTGCTCCTCACAGCATTCTGGAAACCTTGGGATTATGTGGGCAACCAGGCGGCCAGCTGACAGCCCAAGCACAACACTTACCACCATCGTAATTGGCCAAAAGCGCCACAACACCCTGTTGAGAAACTTTACCCTATTGGTCTTGAATATAGGGTGGGCGGGGCTTAACAGTAACAACAATAACAACACTTGAGAAACTTGATCCTATTGGTGCTTGGGTTAAGGGGAGGCGGGGGGCGGGGCACCGCGGTTGTACCGACAACAGTAAATTCAAGGCCCAGTGGTACAAAACAACGTGGAACGTGGTATTATCTGCCTCTATCTTAAGGTCGCAATCTACAAGTACTTAGCGTGGTGACACAGTCATCTTGACAAGACAACATCTCTCTCCTTTGCCCCGAAAACACCTGCGGTTTTGATCGCCTTGTAGGGAAGTGAAGGTGGGAACATTCACTGCTGATGAAGACAACAGTAACAGCTGCAGAACATAACATTCACAGCTGCAGAAGACAACATTCACAGCTGCAGAACATAACATTTACAGCTGCAGAACATAACATTCACAGCTGCAGAAGGCAATAACAGCTGCAGAAGACAACAATAACAGCTGCGGAAGACAACAATAACAGCTGCAGAAGACAACAATAACAGATGCAGAAGACAACAATAACAGCTGCGGAAGACAGCAATAACAGCTGCAGAAGACAACATTCACAGCTGAAGAACATAACATTCACAGCTGCAGAAGGCAATAACAGCTGCAGAAGGCAATAACAGCTGCAGAAGACAACAATAACAGCTGCAGAAGACAACAATAACAGATGCAGAAGACAACAATAACAGCTGCAGAAGACAACAATAACAGATGCAGAAGACAACAATAACAGCTGCAGAAGACAACAATAACAGATGCAGAAGACAACAATAACAGATGCAGAAGAGAACAATAACAGATGCAGAAGACAACAATAACAGATGCAGAAGACAACAATAACAGATGCAGAAGACAACAATAACAGCTGCAGAAGACAACAATAACAGATGCAGAAGACAACAATAACAGATGCAGAAGACAACAATAACAGATGCAGAAGACAACAATAACAGCTGCAGAAGACAACAATAACAGCTGCAGAAGACAACAATAACAGATGCAGAAGACAACAATAACAGATGCAGAAGACAACAATAACAGATGCAGAAGACAACAATAACAGATGCAGAAGACAACAATAACAGCTGCAGAAGACAACAATAACAGCTGCAGAAGACAACAATAACAGCTGCAGAAGACAACAATAACAGATGCAGAAGACAACAATAACAGCTGCAGAAGACAACAATAACAGCTGCAGAAGACAACAATAACAGCTGCAGAAGACAACAATAACAGATGCAGAAGACAACAATAACAGATGCAGAAGACAACAATAACAGATGCAGAAGACAACAATAACAGATGCAGAAGACAACAATAACAGCTGCAGAAGACAACAATAACAGCTGCAGAAGACAACAATAACAGATGCAGAAGACAACAATAACAGATGCAGAAGACAACAATAACAGATGCAGAAGACAACAATAACAGATGCAGAAGACAACAATAACAGCTGCAGAAGACAACAGTAACAGCTGCAGAAGACAACAATAACAGATGCAGAAGACAACAATAACAGATGCAGAAGACAACAATGACATGCAGAAGACAACAATAACAGATGCAGAAGACAACAATAACAGATGCAGAAGACAACAATAACAGATGCAGAAGACAACAATAACAGATGCAGAAGACAATAACATTATCCTTGTTCACTTCCTGGTGCTACAACAATTCAGAACACTCCCCCCCCCTAGCTCCCACAAATCTTGTGCTACCACAATTCATGGACCACGTGTCTTATGGTGCCACAATTCAGAGACGGTGTCTCTTATTCTGCTACAATTCAGGGACGGTGTTTCTTATTCTGCTACAATTCAGGGACGGTGTTTCTTATGCTGCTACAATTCAGGGACCACGTGTCTTATGCTGCCACAATTCAGGAACCACGTGATTATGCTACCACAATTCAGGGACCACATGTCTTATGCTGCCACAGTTACGGGACAATGTCTTATGCTGCCACAATTCCGGGACCACGTGTCTTATGCTGCCACAATTCCGGGACCACGTGTCTTATGCTGCCACAATTCTGGGACCACGTGTCTTATGCTGCCACAATTCCGGGACCACGTGTCTTATGCTGCCACAATTCTGGGACCTTGTGTCTTATGCTGCCACAGTTCCGGGACCACGTGTCTTATGCTGCCACAATTCTGGGGCCACGTGTCTTATGCTGCTACAATTCAGGGACCACGTGTCTTATGCTGCTACAATTCCGGGGCCACGTGTCTTATGCTGCCACAATTCTGGGACCACGTGTCTTATGCTGCCTCAATTCCGGGACCACGTGTCTTATGCTGCCACAATTCCGGGACCACGTGTCTTATGCTACCACAATTCCGGGACCACGTGTTTCCTGAACAGTTTGAACACATGCTCTTCATCCCATCATGAAGGAGACCTTCATGATGGTGAAGGGCTCTAGCTCCAGAGTATTGGAACTCCCTTCCCCTTTCTTGGATCAAACTCTGTTACTCCCGGCTCCCCAAAAGTTATATGACCCCTACGGGTTTAGCAGCAACAAACTGCTAAAACCATCCCCGATTCCTTTAATACCAAAAAACTGAACAAACAGCAAATTTAAGACACGACGAGTTGAACAGTATTGTACCAACGACACAGCAGCCTCCTCCCCGTCCTTCCTTTTGTGGGAAGGAAGGAAGGAGGAGTGAAGGCCGGAAGGAAGGGCGTGGTGGGAGGGAAGAAAAGTCCTATCCTCTTGACACTGTGTGAACGGCGAGTCTTCCAGGTGGCGAGGAAGGGCTAGTTCAGGGAGAGTGTTGTAAAGGGATAGTAGGGAAGACAGGGGGTAAAGGAGGTTACCGAAAACTTATTGGCTATCTTAAGTGTACTTACTGCACAACTTTTGTTCGCAAGGACCAAGTATTAATGTCACTGTTCAGATTTGCCTCCCCTGTCTTTCCCCACCAGCTGGTGAAAATCAGGGGCGCCGTACATACAGTAAAAGAACACTGTATCAGCATCCTTGGTGCCTGACTTGAAGCATCACAGACGTTTTAACATTAATTCATCAACAATATTCTTGGTTAGAGAACACAAGTGCTCGAAAGAGGATCCTTTAAACAGAGTGCTTTAAACAGTGATCTTTAAACAGTAACTTTTAAACAGTGACCTTTAAAATAATATGCTTTAAACAGTATTCTTTAAACAGTGTACTCTAACAATAACCTTTAAGCAAGACTGCTGTTGTGATAAATGGTTGAAAAAAACGACAAGTTGAAGATTGAGACAATTATGCAACATATGGGAATCTTTATTGAGGAAACGTTTCGCCACACAGTGGCTTCATCAGTCCAATACAAGTCAGAAGGGAGTAAGGAGAGGAGGAGTTTGAGGCAATCAGTCCCTCAGCGTTGAGTCGATGTCTCCAGTCCATTAATCTTGTAGAAAGTACAGCATAGGACCGTAGACGTGGCTTATATACTGGAGTCAGGTGAAGCGAAGCAGGAGGAGGCGGGGCCACCTGACTCCAGTACATGAGCCACGTATACGGCTCTATGCTGTACTTTCTACAATATTGATGGACTGGAGACATCGACTCAACGCTGAGGGACTGATTACCTCAAACTCCTCCTCTCCTTACTCCCTTCTGATTTGTATTGGACTGATGAAGCCAGTGTGTGGCGAAACGTTTCCTCAATAAAGATTCCCATATGTTGCATAAGTGTCCAATCTTCAAGTCTGCTGTTGTTCCCGTATCAGTTTTTATATTCGTCTCTCCCTGACGATATTTTCCGTTGTCCTCTCATAACGTCCAATTTTACTGTTGTCCTGTCATAACGTCACACTTCACTGTTGTCTTGTCATAACGTCACACTTCACTGTTGTTCGACCATGACAACTCTACCACTGACAGTTCACCAGGCAGTGAGACGCACCTTTACACTCATCACCTACGATGTCACATTCTGATGTTTCAGCTCTCCAGACGACCGACGTTCCTGTGTCCAGCTCACCACCACACAGCAGCTAGGGAGGAGCCATAACGTCAACGTAAATTATACTTACCTTCCGCTCTGCAGTGATGACCACTGAGCACAGTGTTCGTTCTCAGTGACTACTGCAACCTTCTTATACCCGCCAGCTCCGTCATTACTCTTACTATTATTAAACACTGCAAATTTTCAATTTAATGGTAAAATTAACATAGACTTGTTGAAGGTGAAATAAAATAACCTAACATAAATTACCTAGCTGTTTGACTCATACACAGGATGTATAGTGTACATTGAGAGGTGTACTTCTCTGTGTATATATACAGAGAGTTTACATTAATCCCTATTTTAGGTATTAAAATATTCTTGTCTGGTGGAGAAAAGGTTATGAGCGGCCTTAATGACCATGGCGCAGTAGATAGGTTATAAACCAAATTAATCAACCTCTGCTGAACAGAATAAAGACACCTTTTTAATTTCTGAAGTATGACATGAGTAAATATTTGTAGTTACGCGTTTATATATATATATATATATATATATATATATATATATATATATATATATATATATATATATATATATATATATATATATATATATATATATATATATGCAAACAATCGCAGACGGGCGATCTTAACTATGCAGGACAAGCCACGAAGGGGGGGGGGGAGGAAATCTTTAGGTCAGTGCGTCATCAGCACACAAGATACACAAGATAACGAGATAACGTAAGGAGAGGTTAAAGAGTTTTAGTAGAATTTAGATCATAGGAATATTATCGGATAGGCATAGAAGTCCCCATGTATGGCATATTAACAGCCACTGAGAAAATATTAGACAATATTTAGGAAGAGATACTTCTGAGTACATTGGTAGAACATTCGAGTACCTCAAAGCAGGACATTTAAACAGACAAAGAGCACATTGTATTTCTTTCTTTCAATATTTGAAAAGGTCACACAGAATAATAGCTATCTATGTCTACAGTATCTAACGAGAAACTTATTTTCTCAAACCACTTGACCTGTTATATACAATTAGAAAAAGGTTGGGGCTGGCTTTTTATATCTTATAATTTCATACTTGACATTTCAGAAACTCTCCTACCCCATATGGGGAGTAGGGGGATGATGGTAGGGTGGGGTTGGCACCGACCACTAACCCAGTCTAAGGGTAACCGTGGCCTGTGACACCTACTCTACTCTGAGACCTCTCTCCCTGCTTTCGTTGCTCTCTTGCAACATTGCACAGCTCCTGATGACGCACTGAGAAGTGTGAAAGTACTTGAGCTAAAGATTTCCACCCCCCCCCCGTGGCTTGTCCTGCATATATAATATATATATATATATATATATATATATATATATATATATATATATATATATATATATATATATATATATATATATATATATATATATATATATATATCGTCTATGTGACAGAGACGATGACTGGCGCGTAAGAAATGATGACTGGCGGGTAAGAGACGATGACTGGCGGATAAGAGACGATGACTAGCGGGTAAGAAATGATGACTGGCGGGTAAGAAATGATGACTGGCGGATAAGAGATGATGACTGGCGGGTAAGAGACGATGACTGGCGGGTAAGAAATGATGACTGGCGGGTAAGAGACGATGACTGGCGGGTAAGAAATGATGACTGGCGGGTAAGAGACGATGACTGGCGGATAAGAGACGATGACTAGCGGGTAAGAAATGATGACTGGCGGGTAAGAAATGATGACTGGCGGATAAGAGATGATGACTGGCGGGTAAGAGACGATGACTGGCGGGTAAGAAATGATGACTGGCGGGTAAGAAATGATGACTGGCGGATAAGAGATGATGACTGGCGGGTAAGAAATGATGACTGGCGGGTAAGAGACGATGACTGGCGGATAAGAGACGATGACTAGCGGGTAAGAAATGATGACTGGCGGGTAAGAGATGATGACTGGCGGGTAAGAGATGATGACTGGCGGGTAAGAAATGATGACTGACGGGTAAGAGACGATGACTGGCGGGTAAGAAATGATGACTGGCGGGTAAGAGATGATGACTGGCGGGTAAGAGACGATGACTGGCGGGTAAGAAATGATGACTGGCGGGTAAGAGATGATGACTGGAGGGTAAGAGATGATGACTGGCGGGTAAGAAATGATGACTGGCGGGTAAGAGATGATGACTGGCGGGTAAGAGATGATGACTGGCGGGTAAGAAATGATGACTGGCGGGTAAGAGACGATGACTGGCGGGTAAGAAATGATGACTGGCGGGTAAGAGACGATGACTGGCGGATAAGAGACGATGACTAGCGGGTAAGAAATGATGACTGGCGGATAAGAGATGATGACTGGCGGGTAAGAAATGATGACTGGCGGGTAAGAGACGATGACTGGCGGATAAGAGACGATGACTAGCGGGTAAGAAATGATGACTGGCGGGTAAGAGATGATGACTGGCGGGTAAGAGACGATGACTGGCGGGTAAGAGACGATGACTGGCGGGTAAGAAATGATGACTGGCGGGTAAGAGATGATGACTGGCGGGTAAGAGACGATGACTGGCGGGTAAGAAATGATGACTGGCGGGTAAGAAATGATGACTGGCGGGTAAGAGACGATGACTGGCGGATAAGAGACGATGACTGGCGGGTAAGAGACGATGACTGGCGGGTAAGAAATGATGACTGGCGGGTAAGAGATGATGACTGGCGGGTAAGAGACGATGACTAGCGGGTAAGAAATGATGACTGGCGGGTAAGAAATGATGACTGGCGGGTAAGAGATGATGACTGGCGGGTAAGAGATGATGACTGGCGGGTAAGAAATGATGACTGACGGGTAAGAGACGATGACTGGCGGGTAAGAAATGATGACTGGCGGGTAAGAGATGATGACTGGCGGGTAAGAGACGATGACTGGCGGGTAAGAAATGATGACTGGCGGGTAAGAGATGATGACTGGAGGGTAAGAAATGATGACTGGCGGGTAAGAAATGATGACTGGCGGGTAAGAGATGATGACTGGCGGGTAAGAAATGATGACTGGCGGGTAAGAGATGATGACTGGCGGGTAAGAGATGATGACTGGCGGGTAAGAAATGATGACTGGCGGGTAAGAGACGATGACTGGCGGGTAAGAAATGATGACTGGCGGGTAAGAGACGATGACTGGCGGAGAAATGATGACTGGCGGGTAAGAGACGATGACTGGCGGATAAGAGACGATGACTAGCGGGTAAGAAATGATGACTGGCGGGTAAGAAATGATGACTGGCGGGTAAGAGACGATGACTGGCGGATAAGAGACGATGACTGGCGGGTAAGAGACGATGACTGGCGGGTAAGAAATGATGACTGGCGGGTAAGAGACGATGACTGGCGGATAAGAGACGATGACTGGCGGGTAAGAGATGGTGACTGGCGGGTAAGAAATGATGACTGGCGGGTAAGAGACGATGACTGGCGGATAAGAGACGATGACTAGCGGGTAAGAAATGATGACTGGCGGGTAAGAGATGATGACTGGCGGGTAAGAGATGATGACTGGCGGGTAAGAAATGATGACTGGCGGGTAAGAGATGATGACTGGCGGGTAAGAGACGATGACTGGCGGGTAAGAGACGATGACTGGCGGGTAAGAAATGATGACTGGCGGGTAAGAGATGATGACTGGCGGGTAAGAGACGATGACTGGCGGATAAGAGATGATGACTGGCGGGTAAGAGATGATGACTGGCGGGTAAGAAATGATGACTGGCGGGTAAGAGATGATGACTGGCGGGTAAGAGACGATGACTGGCGGGTAAGAGACGATGACTGGCGGGTAAGAGATGATGACTGGCGGGTAAGAGACGATGACTGGCGGGTAAGAGATGACGACTGGCGGGTAAGAGACGATGACTGGCGGGTAAGAGATGATGACTGGCGGGTAAGAGATGATGACTGGCGGGTAAGAGATGATGACTGGCGGGTAAGAGATGATGACTGGCGGGTAAGAGATGATGACTGGCGGGTAAGAAATGATGACTGGCGGGTAAGAGACGATGACTGGCGGATAAGAGGCGATGACTGGCGGGTAAGAAATGATGACTGGCGGGTAAGAGACGATGACTGGCGGGTAAGAGACGATGACTAGCGGGTAAGAGATGATGACTGGCGGGTAAGAGATGATGACTGGCGGGTAACAGATGATGACTGGCGGTTAAGAGATGATGACTGGCGGGTAAGAGACGATGACTTGCGGGTAAGAGACGATGACTGGCGGGTAAGAGATGATGACTGGCGGGTAAGAGACGATGACTTGCGGGTAAGAGACGATGACTGGCGGGTAAGAGATGATGACTGGCGGGTAAGAGACGATGACTGGCGGGTAAGAGACGATGACTGGCGGGTAAGAGACGATGACTGGCGGGTAAGAGACGATGACTGGCGGGTAAGAGACGATGACTGGCGGGTAAGAGACGATGACTGGCGGGTAAGAGACGATGACTGGCGGGTAAGAGATGATGACTGGCGGGTAAGAGATGATGACTAGCGGGTAACAGATGATGACTGGCGGGTAAGAGATGATGACTGGCGGGTAAGAGACGATGACTGGCGGGTAAGAGACGATGACTGGCGGGTAAGAGACGATGACTGGCGGGTAAGAGACGATGACTGGCGGGTAAGAGACGATGACTGGCGGGTAAGAGATGATGACTGGCGGGTAAGAAATGATGACTGGCGGGTAAGAGACGATGACTGGCGGGTAAGAGACGATGACTGGCGGGTAAGAGACGATGACTGGCGGATAAGAGACAATGACTGGCGGGTAAGAGACGATGACTGGCGGGTAAGAGACGATGACTGGCGGGTAAGAGACGATGACTGGCGGGTAAGAGACGATGACTGGCGGATAAGAGATGATGACTGGCGGGTAAGAGATGATGACTGGCGGGTAAGAGACGATGACTGGCGGGTAAGAGATGATGACTGGCGGGTAAGAGACGATGACTGGCGGGTAAGAGACGATGACTGGCGGGTAAGAGACGATGACTGGCGGGTAAGAGACGATGACTGGCGGGTAAGAGACGATGACTGGCGGGTAAGAGATGATGACTGGCGGGTAAGAGACGATGACTGGCGGGTAAGAGACGATGACTGGCGGGTAAGAGACGATGACTGGCGGGTAAGAGATGATGACTGGAGGGTAAGAGATGATGACTGGCGGGTAAGAAATGATGACTGGCGGGTAAGAGATGATGACTGGCGTGTAAGAGACGATGACTGGCGGGTAAGAGATGATGACTAGCGGGTAAGAGATGATGACTGGCGGGTAAGAGATGATGACTGGAGGGTAAGAGACGATGACTGGCGGGTAAGAGATAATGACTAGCGGGTAAGAGATGATGACTGGCGGGTAAGAGATGATGACTGGCGGGTAAGAGACGATGACTGGCGGGTAAGAGACGATGACTGGCGGGTAAGAGACGATGACTGGCGGGTAAGAGACGATGACTGGCGGGTAAGAGACGATGACTGGCGGGTAAGAGACGATGACCGGCGGGTAAGAGACGATGACTGGCGGATAAGAGGCGATGACTGGCGGGTAAGAGATGATGACTGGCGGGTAAGAGATGATGACTGGCGGGTAAGAGACGATGACTGGCGGGTAAGAGACGATGACTGGCGGGTAAGAGACGATGACTGGCGGGTAAGAGCCGATGACTGGCGGGTAAGAGATAATGACTGACGGGTAAGAGCCGATGACTGGCGGGTAAGAGCCGATGACTGGCGGGTAAGAGATAATGACTGACGGGTAAGAGCCGATGACTGGCGGGTAAGAGCCGATGACTGGCGGGTAAGAGCCGATGACTGGCGGGTAAGAGACGATGACTGGCGGGTAAGAGACGATGACTGGCGGGTAAGAGCCAATGACTGGCGGGTAAGAGATAATGACTGACGGGTAAGAGCCGATGACTGGCGGGTAAGAGCCGATGACTGGCGGGTAAGAGATAATGACTGACGGGTAAGAGCCGATGACTGGCGGGTAAGAGCCGATGACTGGCGGGTAAGAGACGATGACTGGCGGGTAAGAGACGATGACTGGCGGGTAAGAGACGATGACTGGCGGGTAAGAGACGATGACTGGCGGGTAAGAGACGATAACTGGCGGGTAAGAGCCGATGACTGGCGGGTAAGAGATGATGACTGGCGGGTAAGAGACGATGACTGGCGGGTAAGAGACGATGACTGGCGGGTAAGAGATAATGACTGGCGGGTAAGAGACGATGACTGGCGGGTAAGAGACGATGACTGGCGGGTAAGAGACGATGACTGGCGGGTAAGAGACGATGACTGGCGGGTAAGAGACGATGACTGGCGGGTAAGAGATGATGACTGGCGGGTAAGAGACGATGACTGGCGGGTAAGAGACGATGACTGGCGGGTAAGAGCCGATGACTGGCGGGTAAGAGACGATGACTGGCGGGTAAGAGACGATGACTGGCGGGTAAGAGACGATGACTGGCGGGTAAGAGACGATAACTGGCGGGTAAGAGCCGATGACTGGCGGGTAAGAGCCGATGACTGGCGGGTAAGAGACGATGACTGGCGGGTAAGAGACGATGACTGGCGGGTAAGAGACGATGACTGGCGGGTAAGAGACGATGACTGGCGGGTAAGAGACGATGACTGGCGGGTAAGAGCCGATGACTGGCGGGTAAGAGATAATGACTGGCGGGTAAGAGACGATGACTGGCGGGTAAGAGACGATGACTGGCGGGTAAGAGACCATGACTGGCGGGTAAGAGACGATGACTGGCGGGTAAGAGACGATGACTGGCGGGTAAGAGATGATGACTGGCGGGTAAGAGACGATGACTGGCGGGTAAGAGATGATGACTGGCGGGTAAGAGACGATGACTGGCGGGTAAGAGATGATGACTGGCGGGTAAGAGACGATGACTGGCGGGTAAGAGATAATGACTGGCGGGTAAGAGACGATGACTGGCGGGTAAGAGACGATGACTGGCGGGTAAGAGACGATGACTGGCGGGTAAGAGATGATGACTGGCGGGTAAGAGACGATGACTGGCGGGTAAGAGATGATGACTGGCGGGTAAGAGACGATGACTGGCGGGTAAGAGATAATGACTGGCGGGTAAGAGACGATGACTGGCGGGTAAGAGACGATGACTGGCGGGTAAGAGACGATGACTGGCGGGTAAGAGACGATGACTGGCGGGTAAGAGACGATGACTGGCGGGTAAGAGCCTGGGGTAACTGAAGTATATGTGCCACATCATACCTGGAAAAAATAAGGGAAAAATATTAGACACTTCTATTAGACGGTGAATCATTATTAGACATTTTATTACACAGTAAAATAAAATATTTGAGGAATCAAGGAAAATAAAGCATACAAATATATATATATATATATATATATATATATATATATATATATATATATATATATATATATATATATATATATATATATATATATATATATATATATATATATATATATATATATATATATAAAATATAGGGAAGTACCACCTCTATAGCTGGACTGGGGACCCTCATCCTCAGAGAAGACAATAAACGTACCTCAGAGAAAACTCAAGGTTCTCCCCGGAGCTGTTTGAATATTTTCTTCTCCTACCACCCCCTATATATTTTTTATTCTATGTGAACATTTATTAATAAACAAAATACATTTACAGAAAAAAACATAAACATGAATACAATGGCACAATGTATCAAAGATCATGAATTTCCTCCAGCTCCTCCGAGGCTGGACGTGAGCCAAGTATGCAGCAAGCATTTCCCCTCTGGATAGCGACGCTGAAGCGCTGGAACATGAAAGTGGCTGCCCTTGGGTCCCTGGTGGTGTCGATGAGTCTGGAACCCAATTCTTTAAGGAAACGTGTGGCATTTTTTCCCCATGATCCCAAGGTCTCTGATCCCACTGGGACAAATTGATACTGTTGGCTAATGTCCCTGTACTTGCTGATCTTGTACTCCTCCCTGTGGTCAGCAGCTCCTCCCTGTCGCCCCACACTGTGATGGATATAGGTGTCAGCCAGTGTGGACACACAGGTATAGTCCCATGCTAAGAGCTTGCCATTCTTCCAAGGATAGATGGTGATCCCGTCGGGGCGGTTTGCTGGGTTGTGGGTATTGTTTGCTGCAAGTGATCGTGGCTCCCTCTCGGCAGGGCATCCAGCTGTAGCAAGGGTTCTCTTAATGATGTCGTTGACCTCATTGTGTCTTGCATGCCAGCCCTTGGTTTTGGAACAGTTAAGACCATGTAGACCGTATTGGTCTGCTTGCACTTCGCCGCAAATACACATATATTCTGTGTGAATTGGGGCAGCAAGGCGCAGAGCCACTGCAATACGGAGGGTCTTAGGGTCGAGTCGCGTTCCCATTGCCGATATATATATATATATATATATATATATATATATATATATATATATATATATATATATATATATATATATATATATATATATATATATATATATGTATATATATTTTATTTTTTTTTTTTATTATCACACTGGCCGATTCCCACCAAGGCAGGGTGGCCCGAAAAAGAAAAACTTTCACCATCATTCACTCCATCACTGTCTTGCCAGAAGGGTGCTTTACACTACAGTTTTTAAACTGCAACATTAACACCCCTCCTTCAGAGTGCAGGCACTGTACTTCCCATCTCCAGGACTCAAGTCCGGCCTGCCGGTTTCCCTGAATCCCTTCATAAATGTTACTTTGCTCACACTCCAACAGCACGTCAAGTATTAAAAACCATTTGTCTCCATTCACTCCTATCAAACACGCTCATGCATACCTGCTGGAAGTCCAAGCCCCTCGCACACAAAACCTCCTTTACCCCCTCCCTCCAACCTTTCCTAGGCCGACCCCTACCCCGCCTTCCTTCCACTACAGAGTGATACACTCTTGAAGTCATTCTGTTTCGCTCCATTCTCTCTACATATCCGAACCACCTCAACAACCCTTCCTCAGCCCTGTGGACAACAGTTTTGGTAATCCCGCACCTCCTCCTAACTTCCAAACTACGAATTCTCTGCATTATATTCACACCACACATTGCCCTCAGACATGACATCTCCACTGCCTCCAGCCTTCTCCTCGCTGCAACATTCATCACCCATGCTTCACACCCTATAAGAGCGTTGGTAAAACTATACTCTCATACATTCCCCTCTTTGCCTCCAAGGACAAAGTTCTTTGTCTCCACAGACTCCTAAGTGCACCACTCACTCTTTTTCCCTCATCAATTCTATGATTCACCTCATCTTTCATAGACCCATCTGCTGACACGTCTACTCCCAAATATCTGAATACGTTCACCTCCTCCATACTCTCTCCCTCCAATCTGATATTCAATCTTTCATCACCTAATCTTTTTGTTATCCTCATAACCTTACTCTTTCCTGTATTCGCCTTTAATTTTCTTCTTTTGCACACCCTACCAAATTCATCCACCAATCTCTGCAACTTCTCTTCAGAATCTCCCAAGAGCACAGTGTCATCAGCAAAGAGCAGCTGTGACAACTCCCACTTTGTGTGTGATTCTTTATCTTTTAACTCCACGCCTCTTGCCAAGACCCTCGCATTTACTTCTCTTACAACCCCATCTATAAATATATTAAACAACCACGGTGACATCACACATCCTTGTCTAAGGCCTACTTTTACTGGGAAAAAAATTCCCTCTTTCCTACATACTCTAACTTGAGCCTCACTATCCTCGTAAAAACTCTTCACTGCTTTCAGTAACCTACCTCCTACACCATACACTTGCAACATCTGCCACATTGCCCCCCTATCCACCCTGTCATACGCCTTTTCCAAATCCATAAATGCCACAAAGACCTCTTTAGCCTTATCTAAATACTGTTCACTTATATGTTTCACTGTAAACACCTGGTCCACACACCCCCTACCTTTCCTAAAGCCTCCTTGTTCATCTGCTATCCTATTTTCCGTCTTACTCTTAATTCTTTCAATTATAACTCTACCATACACTTTACCAGGTATACTCAACAGACTTATCCCCCTATAATTTTTGCACTCTCTTTTATCCCCTTTGCCTTTATACAAAGGAACTATGCATGCTCTCTGCCAATCCCTAGGTACCTTACCCTCTTCCATACATTTATTAAATAATTGCACCAACCACTCCAAAACTATATCCCCACCTGCTTTTAACATTTCTATCTTTATCCCATCAATCCCAGCTGCCTTACCCCCTTTCATTTTACCTACTGCCTCACGAACTTCCCCCACACTCACAACTGGCTCTTCCTCACTCCTACAAGATGTTATTCCTCCTTGCCCTATACACGAAATCACAGCTTCCCTATCTTCATCAACATTTAACAATTCCTCAAAATATTCCCTCCATCTTCCCAATACCTCTAACTCTCCATTTAATAACTCTCCTCTCCTATTTTTAACTGACAAATCCATTTGTTCTCTAGGCTTTCTTAACTTGTTAATCTCACTCCAAAACTTTTTCTTATTTTCAACAAAATTTGTTGATAACATCTCACCCACTCTCTCATTTGCTCTCTTTTTACATTGCTTCACCACTCTCTTAACCTCTCTCTTTTTCTCCATATACTCTTCCCTCCTTGCATCACTTCTACTTTGTAAAAACTTCTCATATGCTAACTTTTTCTCCCTTACTACTCTCTTTACATCATCATTCCACCAATCGCTCCTCTTCCCTCCTGCACCCACTTTCCTGTAACCACAAACTTCTGCTGAACACTCTAACACTACATTTTTAAACCTACCCCATACCTCTTCGACCCCATTGCCTATGCTCTCATTAGCCCATCTATCCTCCAATAGCTGTTTATATCTTACCCTAACTGCCTCCTCTTTTAGTTTATAAACCTTCACCTCTCTCTTCCCTGATGCTTCTATTCTCCTTGTATCCCATCTACCTTTTACTCTCAGTGTAGCTACAACTAGAAAGTGATCTGATATATCTGTGGCCCCTCTATAAACATGTACATCCTGAAGTCTACTCAACAGTCTTTTATCTACCAATACATAATCCAACAAACTACTGTCATTTCGCCCTACATCATATCTTGTATACTTATTTATCCTCTTTTTCTTAAAATATGTATTACCTATAACTAAACCCCTTTCTATACAAAGTTCAATCAAAGGGCTCCCATTATCATTTACACCTGGCACCCCAAACTTACCTACCACACCCTCTCTAAAAGTTTCTCCTACTTTAGCATTCAGGTCCCCTACCACAATTACTCTCTCACTTGGTTCAAAGGCTCCTATACATTCACTTAACATCTCCCAAAATTTCTCTCTCTCCTCTGCATTCCTCTCTTCTCCAGGTGCATACACGCTTATTATGACCCACTTCTCGCATCCAACCTTTACTTTAATCCACATAATTCTTGAATTTACACATTCATATTCTCTTTTCTCCTTCCATAACTGATCATTTAACATTACTGCTACCCCTTCCTTTGCTCTAACTCTCTCAGATACTCCAGATTTAATCCCATTTATTTCCCCCCACTGAAACTCTCCTACCCCCTTCAGCTTTGTTTCGCTTAGGGCCAGGACATCCAACTTCTTTTCATTCATAACATCAGCAATCATCTGTTTCTTGTCATCCGCACTACATCCACGTACATTTAAGCATCCCAGTTTTATAAAGTTTTTCTTCTTCTCTTTTTTAGTAAGTGTCTACAGGAGAAGGGGTTACTAGCCCATTGCTCCCGGCATTTTAGTCGCCTCATATGACACGCAGGGCTTACGGAGGAAAGATTCTTTTCCACTTCCCCATGGACAATAGAAGAAATAAAGAGGAACAAGAGCTATTTAGAAAAATGAGAAAAACCTAGATGTATGTATATATATATATGCATGTGCGTGTCTGTGAAGTGTGACCAAAGTGTAAGTAGGAGTAGCAAGATATCCCTGTTATCTTAGCGTGTTTATGAGACAGAAAAAGAAACCAGCAATCCTACCATCATGCAAAACAGTTACAGGTTTTTGTTTCACAGTCATCTGGCAGGATGGTAGTACTTCCCTGGGTGGTTGCTGTCTACCAACCTACTACATATATATATATATATATATATATATATATATATATATATATATATATATATATATATATATATATATATATATTATATATATATATGTATAGTATATGCAAAACAACCACTGTGAAAGAATAGAGAAGTTCCAAGCGCTTTCGTGACTACTCACATTATCAAGGAACATTGTTCCTTGATAATGTGATTAGTCACGAAAGCGCTTGGAACTTCTCTATTCTTTCACAGTGGTTGTTTTGCATATTCTGAAATCACCTGTTTACCGTGATCTTTTTGCATATATATATATATATATATATATATATATATATATATATATATATATATATATATATATATATATATATATATATATATATATATATATATATAAACTGTATCTTTCAAGTTACAGGCAAAGAGATGATTACAATTGACTGTGGTGGAGAAAATGAAGTCAGTCAGACAGTTGTGTTTACGCTGGATTACAAACTGCTAGCACTGACAGCCTGACTGGTCAGGTAAATTACCAGGTGGTCTGGACAGAAACCCGCGGATATAGGGAAGTAGGTCCCTCTCTAGGTTCTCTTCCTTTCTTCTAGCCTTCTCTCACCCCTCCTGTCAGGGGAGTCTTGGGTAGGTGGTGCTAGTTAACAGCTGAAGGATATTACCTGCCACCCTCCTTCACTACCTGCCACCCTCCTTCACTACCTGCCACCCTCCTTCACTACCTGCCACCCTCCTTCACTACCTGCCACCCTCCTTCACTACCTGCCACCCTCCTTCACTACCTGCCACCCTCCTTCACTACCTGCCACCCTCCTTCACTACCTGCCACCCTCCTTCACTACCTGCCACCCTCCTTCACTACCTGCCACCCTCCTTCACTACCTGCCACCCTCCTTCACTACCTGCCACCCTCCTTCACTACCTGCCACCCTCCTTCACTACCTGCCACCCTCCTTCACTACCTGCCACCCTCCTTCACTACCTGCCACCCTCCTTCACTACCTGCCACCCTCCTTCACTACCTGCCACCCTCCTTCACTACCTGCCACCCTCCTTCACTACCTGCCACCCTCCTTCACTACCTGCCACCCTCCTTCACTACCTGCCACCCTCCTTCACTACCTGCCACCCTCCTTCACTACCTCCTACCCTCCTTCACTACCTCCTACCCTCCTTCACTACCTCCTACCCTCCTTCACTACCTCCTACCCTCCTTCACTACCTCCTACCCTCCTTCACTACCTCCTACCCTCCTTCACTACCTCCTACCCTCCTTCACTACCTCCTACCCTCCTTCACTACCTCCTACCCTCCTTCACTACCTCCTACCCTCCTTCACTACCTCCTACCCTCCTTCACTACCTGCCACCCTCCTTCACTACCTGCCTCCCTCCTTCACTACCTGCCTACCTCCTTCACTACCTGCCACCCTCCTTCACTACCTGCCACCCTCCTTCACTACCTGCCACCCTCCTTCACTACCCGCCACCCTCCTTCACTACCTACCACCCTCCTTCACTACCTGCCACCCTCCTTCACTACCTGCCTCCCTCCTTCACTACCTGCCACCCTCCTTCACTACCTGCCACCCTCCTTCACTACCTGCCACCCTCCTTCACTACCTGCCACCCTCCTTCACTACCTGCCACCCTCCTTCACTACCTGCCACCCTCCTTCACTACCTGCCACCCTCCTTCACTACCTGCCACCCTCCTTCACTACCTGCTACCCTCCTTCACTACCTGCCACCCTCCTTCACTACCTGCCACCCTCCTTCACTACCTGCCACCCTCCTTCACTACCTGCCACCCTCCTTCACTACCTGCCTACCTCCTTCACTACCTGCCACCCTCCTTCACTACCTGCCACCCTCCTTCACTACCTGCCACCCTCCTTCACTACCTGCCACCCTCCTTCACTACCTGCCACCGTCCTTCACTACCTACCACCCTCCTTCACTACCTAAAACCCTCCTTCACTACCTGCCACCCTCCTTCACTACCTGCCACCCTCCTTCACTACCTGCCACCCTCCTTCACTACCTACCACCCTCCTTCACTACCTAAAACCCTCCTTCACTACCTGCCACCCTCCTTCACTACCTGCCACCCTCCTTCACTACCTGCCACCCTCCTTCACTACCTGCCACCCTCCTTCACTACCTGCCACCCTCCTTCACTACCTGCCACCCTCCTTCACTACCTGCCACCCTCCTTCACTACCTGCCACCCTCCTTCACTTCCTACCACCCTCCTTCACTACCTAAAACCCTCCTTCACTACCTGCCACCCTCCTTCACTACCTGCCACCCTCCTTCACTACCTGCCACCCTCCTTCACTACCTGCCACCCTCCTTCACTACCTGCCACCCTCCTTCACTACCTGCCACCCTCCTTCACTACCTGCCACCCTCCTTCACTACCTGCCACCCTCCTTCACTACCTGCCACCCTCCTTCACTACCTGCCACCCTCCTTCACTACCTGCCACCCTCCTTCACTACCTACCACCCTCCTTCACTACCTACCACCCTCCTTCACTACCCACCACCCTCCTTCACTACCTGCCACCCTCCTTCACTACCTGCCACCCTCCTTCACTACCTGCCACCCTCCTTCACTACCTTCCACCCTCCTTCACTACCTGCCACCCTCCTTCACTACCTGCCACCCTCCTTCACTACCTGCCACCCTCCTTCACTACCTACCACCCTCCTTCACTACCTGCCACCCTCCTTCACTACCTGCCACCCTCCTTCACTACCTGCCACCCTCCTTCACTACCTGCCACCCTCCTTCACTACCTGCCACCCTCCTTCACTACCTGCCACCCTCCTTCACTACCTGCCACCCTCCTTCACTACCTGCCACCCTCCTTCACTACCTGCCACCCTCCTTCACTACCTGCCACCCTCCTTCACTACCTGCCACCCTCCTTCACTACCTGCCACCCTCCTTCACTACCTGCCACCCTCCTTCACTACCTGCCACCCTCCTTCACTACCTGCCACCCTCCTTCACTACCTGCCTACCTCCTTCACTACCTGCCACCCTCCTTCACTACCTGCCACCCTCCTTCACTACCTGCCACCCTCCTTCACTACCTGCCTACCTCCTTCACTACCTGCCACCCTCCTTCACTACCTGTCACCCTCCTTCACTACCTGCCACCCTCCTTCACTACCTGACACCCTCCTTCACTACCTGCCACCCTCCTTCACTACCTGCCACCCTCCTTCACTACCTGCCTACCTCCTTCACTACCTGCCACCCTCCTTCACTACCTGCCACCCTCCTTCACTACCTGCCACCCTCCTTCACTACCTGCCACCCTCCTTCACTACCTGCCTCCCTCCTTCACTACCTGCCACCCTCCTTAACTACATGCCACCCTCCTTCACTACCTGCTACCCTCCTTCACTACCTGCCACCCTCCTTCACTACCTGCCACCCTCCTTCACTACCTGCCACCCTCCTTCACTACCTGCCACCCTCCTTCACTACCTGCCACCCTCCTTCACTACCTGCCACCCTCCTTCACTACCTGCCAACTTCCTTCACTACCTGCCACCCTCCTTCACTACCTGACACCCTCCTTCACTACCTGCCACCCTCCTTCACTACCTGCCACCCTCCTTCACTACCTGACACCCTCCTTCACTACCTGCCACCCTCCTTCACTACCTGCCACCCTCCTTCACTACCTGCCACCCTCCTTCACTACCTGCCACCCTCCTTCACTACCTGCCACCCTCCTTCACTAACTGCCTACCTCCTTCACTACCTGCCACCCTCCTTCACTACCTGCCACCCTCCTTCACTACCTGCCTACCTCCTTCACTACCTGCCACCCTCCTTCACTACCTGCAACCCTCCTTCACTACCTGCCACCCTCCTTCACTACCTGCCACCCTCCTTCACTACCTGCCACCCTCCTTCACTACCTGCCTACCTCCTTCACTACCTGCCACCCTCCTTCACTACCTGCCACCCTAGTTCGCTACCTGCCTACCTCCTTCACTACCTGCCACCCTCCTTCACTACCTGCCACCCTCCTTCACTACCTGCCTACCTCCTTCACTACCTGCCACCCTCCTTCACTACCTGCCACCCTCCTTCACTACGTGCCACCCTCCTTCACTACCTGCCACCCTCCTTCACTACCTGCCTCCCTCCTTCACTACCTGCCACCCTCCTTCACTACATGCCACCCTCCTTCACTACCTGCCACCCTCCTTCACTACCTGCCACCCTCCTTCACTACCTGCCACCCTCCTTCACTACCTGTCACCCTCCTTCACTACCTACCACCCTCCTTCACTACCTGCCACCCTCCTTCACTACCTGCCACCCTCCTTCACTACCTGCCACCCTCCTTCACTACCTGCCACCCTCCTTCACTACCTGCCTACCTCCTTCACTACCTGCCACCCTCCTTCACTACCTGACACCCTCCTTCACTACCTGCCACCCTCCTTCACTACCTGCCACCCTCCTTCACTACCTGCCACCCTCCTTCACTAACTGCCTACCTCCTTCACTACCTGCCACCCTCCTTCACTACCTGCCACCCTCCTTCACTACCTGCCTACCTCCTTCACTACCTGCCACCCTCCTTCACTACCTGCCACCCTCCTTCACTACCTGCCACCCTCCTTCACTACCTGCCACCCTCCTTCACTACCTGCCACCCTCCTTCACTACCTGCCTACCTCCTTCACTACCTGCCTACCTCCTTCACTACCTGCCACCCTCCTTCACTACCTGCCTACCTCCTTCACTACCTGCCACCCTCCTTCACTACCTGCCACCCTCCTTCACTACCTGCCACCCTCCTTCACTACCTGCCTACCTCCTTCACTACCTGCCACCCTCCTTCACTACCTGCCACCCTCATTCACTACCTGCCACCCTCCTTCACTACCTGCCACCCTCCTTCACTACCTGCCACCCTCCTTCACTACCTGTCACCCTCCTTCACTACCTGACACCCTCCTTCACTACCTGCCACCCTCCTTCACTACCTGCCACCCTCCTTCACTACCTGCCCACCTCCTTCACTACCTGCCACCCTCCTTCACTACCTGCCACCCTCCTTCACTACCTGCCACCCTCCTTCACTACCTGCCACCCTCCTTCACTACCTGCCACCCTCCTTCACTACCTGCCTACCTCCTTCACTACCTGCCACCCTCCTTCACTACCTGACACCCTCCTTCACTACCTGCCACCCTCCTTCACTACCTGCCACCCTCCTTCACTACCTGCCACCCTCCTTCACTACCTGCCACCCTCCTTCACTACCTGCCTACCTCCTTCACTACCTGCCACCCTCCTTCACTACCTGCCACCCTCCTTCACTACCTGCCACCCTCCTTCACTACCTGCCACCCTCCTTCACTACCTGCCACCCTCCTTCACCACCTTCCACCCTCCTTCACTACCTGCCACCCTCCTTCACTACCTGCCACCCTCCTTCACTAACTGCCTACCTCCTTCACTACCTGCCACCCTCCTTCACTACCTGCCACCCTCCTTCACTACCTGCCTACCTCCTTCACTACCTGCCACCCTCCTTCACTACCTGCCACCCTCCTTCACTACCTGTCACCCTCCTTCACTACCTGCCACCCTCCTTCACTACCCGCCACCCTCCTTCACTACCTGCTACCCTCCTTCACTACCTGCCACCCTCCTTCACTACCTGCCACCCTCCTTCACTACCTGCCACCCTCCTTCACTACCTGACACCCTCCTTCACTACCTGCCTCCCTCCTTCACTACCTGTCCCCCTCCTTCACTACCTGCCTCCCTCCTTCACTGCCTGCCACCCTCCTTCACTACCTGCCTCCCTCCTTCACTAGATGCCTCCCTCCTTCACTACCTGCCTCCCTCCTTCACTACCTGAGACCCTCCTTCACTACATGCCACCCTCCTTCACTACCTGCCTCCCTCCTTCACTACCTGCCACCCTCCTTCACTACCTGCCACCCTCCTTCACTACCTGACACCCTCCTTCACTACCTGCCTCCCTCCTTCACTACCTGCCCCCCTCCTTCACTACCTGCCTCCCTCCTTCACTGCCTGCCACCCTCCTTCACTACCTAAAACCCTCCTTCACTACCTGAGACCCTCCTTCACTACATGCCACCCTCCTTCACTACCTGCCTCCCTCCTTCACTACCTGCCACCCTCCTTCACTACCTGACACCCTCCTTCACTACCTGCCACCCTCCTTCACTACCTGCCACCCTCCTTCACTACCTGCCACCCTCCTTCACTAACTGCCTACCTCCTTCACTACCTGCCACCCTCCTTCACTACCTGCCACCCTCCTTCACTACCTGCCTACCTCCTTCACTACCTGCCACCCTCCTTCACTACCTGCCACCCTCCTTCACTACCTGCCACCCTCCTTCACTACCTGCCACCCTCCTTCACTACCTGCCACCCTCCTTCACTACCTGCCTACCTCCTTCACTACCTGCCACCCTCCTTCACTACCTGCCACCCTCCTTCACTACCTGCCTACATCCTTCACTACCTGCCACCCTCCTTCACTACCTGCCACCCTCCTTCACTACCTGCCACCCTCCTTCACTACCTGCCTACCTCCTTCACTACCTGCCACCCTCCTTCACTACCTGCCACCCTCCTTCACTACCTGCCACCCTCCTTCACTACCTGCCACCCTCCTTCACTACCTGCCACCCTCCTTCACTACCTGTCACCCTCCTTCACTACCTGACACCCTCCTTCACTACCTGCCACCCTCCTTCACTACCTGCCACCCTCCTTCACTACCTGCCCACCTCCTTCACTACCTGCCACCCTCCTTCACTACCTGCCACCCTCCTTCACTACCTGCCACCCTCCTTCACTACCTGCCACCCTCCTTCACTACCTGCCACCCTCCTTCACTACCTGCCTACCTCCTTCACTACCTGCCACCCTCCTTCACTACCTGACACCCTCCTTCACTACCTGCCACCCTCCTTCACTACCTGCCACCCTCCTTCACTACCTGCCACCCTCCTTCACTACCTGCCACCCTCCTTCACTACCTGCCTACCTCCTTCACTACCTGCCACCCTCCTTCACTACCTGCCACCCTCCTTCACTACCTGCCACCCTCCTTCACTACCTGCCACCCTCCTTCACTACCTGCCACCCTCCTTCACCACCTGCCACCCTCCTTCACTACCTGCCACCCTCCTTCACTACCTGCCACCCTCCTTCACTAACTGCCTACCTCCTTCACTACCTGCCACCCTCCTTCACTACCTGCCACCCTCCTTCACTACCTGCCTACCTCCTTCACTACCTGCCACCATCCTTCACTACCTGCCACCCTCCTTCACTACCTGTCACCCTCCTTCACTACCTGCCACCCTCCTTCACTACCTGCCACCCTCCTTCACTACCTGCTACCCTCCTTCACTACCTGCCACCCTCCTTCACTACCTGCCACCCTCCTTCACTACCTGCCACCCTCCTTCACTACGTGACACCCTCCTTCACTACCTGCCTCCCTCCTTCACTACCTGCCCCCCTCCTTCACTACCTGCCTCCCTCCTTCACTGCCTGCCACCCTCCTTCACTACCTGCCTCCCTCCTTCACTAGATGCCTCCCTCCTTCACTACCTGCCTCCCTCCTTCACTACCTGAGACCCTCCTTCACTACATGCCACCCTCCTTCACTACCTGCCTCCCTCCTTCACTACCTGCCACCCTCCTTCACTACCTGCCACCCTCCTTTACTACCTGCCACCCTCCTTCACTACCTGCCTCCCTCCTTCACTACCTGCCCCCCTCCTTCACTACCTGCCTCCCTCCTTCACTGCCTGCCACCCTCCTTCACTACCTGCCTCCCTCCTTCACTAGATGCCTCTTTCCTTCACTACCTGCCTCCCTCCTTCACTACCTGAGACCCTCCTTCACTACATGCCACCCTCCTTCACTACCTGCCTCCCTCCTTCACTACCTGCCACCCTCCTTCACTACCTGCCACCCTCCTTTACTACCTGCCACCCTCCTTCACTACCTGCCTCCCTCCTTCACTAGATGCCTCTTTCCTTCACTACCTGCCTCCCTCCTTCACTACCTGAGACCCTCCTTCACTACATGCCACCCTCCTTCACTACCTGCCTCCCTCCTTCACTACCTGCAACCCTCCTTCACTACCTGCCACCCTCCTTTACTACCTGCCACCCTCCTTCACTACCTGCCCCCCTCCTTCACTACCTGCCTCCCTCCTTCACTGCCTGCCACCCTCCTTCACTACCTGCCTCCCTCCTTCACTACCTGAGACCCTCCTTCACTACCTGCCACCCTCCTTTACTACCTGCCACCCTCCTTCACTACCTGCCACCCTCCTTCACTACCTGCTACCCTCCTTCACTACCTGCCACCCTCCTTCACTACCTGCCACCCTCCTTCACTACCTGCCACCCTCCTTCACTACCTGACACCTTCCTTCACTACCTGCCTCCCTCCTTCACTACCTGGCCCCCTCCTTCACTACCTGCCTCCCTCCTTCACTGCCTGCCACCCTCCTTCACTACCTGCCTCCCTCCTTCACTAGATGCCTCCCTCCTTCACTACCTGAGACCCTCCTTCACTACATGCCACCCTCCTTCACTACCTGCCTCCCTCCTTCACTACCTGCCTCCCTCCTTCACTACCTGCCACCCTCCTTCACTACCTGCCACCCTCCTTCACTACCTGCCTCCCTCCTTCACTAGATGCCTCCCTCCTTCACTACCTGCCTCCCTCCTTCACTACCTGCCACCCTCCTTCACTACCTGACTCCCTCCTTCACTACATGCCACCCTCCTTCACTACCTGCCTCCCTCCTTCACTACCTGACACCCTCCTTCACTACCTGCCACCCTCCTTCACTACGTGCCACCCTCCTTCACTACCTGAGACCCTCCTTCACTACATGCCACCCTCCTTCACTACCTGCCACCCTCCTTCACTACCTGCCTCCCTCCTTCACTACCTGCCTCCCTCCTTCACTACCTGCCACCCTCCTTCACTACCTGAGACCCTCCTTCACTACATGCCTCCCTCCTTCACTACCTGCCTCCCTCCTTCACTACCTGCCACCCTCCTTCACTACCTGCCTCCCTCCTTCACTACCTGCCCCCCTCCTTCACTACCTGCCTCCCTCCTTCACTACCTGCCACCCTTCTTCACTACCTGCCTCCCTCCTTCACTACCTGCCCCCCTCCTTCACTACCTGCCTCCCTCCTTCACTACCTGCCACCCTTCTTCACTACCTGCCTCCCTCCTTCACTACCTGCCCCCCTCCTTCACTACCTGCCTCCCTCCTTCACTACCTGCCCCCCTCCTTCACTACCTGCCACCCTCCTTCACTACCTGCCTCCCTCCTTCACTACCTGCCCCCCTCCTTCACTACCTGCCACCCTCCTTCACTACCTGCCACCCTCCTTCACTACCTGCCTCCCTCCTTCACTACCTGCCCCCCTCCTTCACTACCTGCCCCCCTCCTTCACTACCTGCCACCCTCCTTCACTACCTGCCACCCTCACTACCTGCCCCCCTCCTTCACTACCTGCCACCCTCTTCACTACCTGCACTACCTGCCACCCTCCTTCACTACCTGCACTACCTGCCCCCCTCCTTCACTACCTCCTTCACTACCTGCCACTACCTGCCTTCCTGCCCCCCTCCTTCACTACCTGCCTCCTACCTGCTACCTGCCTCCCTCCTTCCCCACCTCCCTACCTGCCTCCCTCTATAACTACCTGCCTCCCTCCTTCACCCTGCCTCCCTTTCACTACCTGCCTCCCTACCTTCACTACCTGCCACCCTCCTTCACTACCTGCACTACCTGCCTCCCTCCTTCACTACCTGCCCCCCTCCTTCACTACCTGCCACCCTCCTTCACTACCTGCCTCCCTCCTTCACTACCTGCCCCCCTCCTTCACTACCTGCCACCCTCCTTCACTACCTGCCACTACCTGCCTCCCTCCTGCCTCCCTCCTTCACTACCTGCCACCCTCCTTCACTACCTGAGACCCTCCTTCACTACATGCCTCCCTCCTTCACTACCTGCCTCCCTCCTTCACTACCTGCCACCCTCCTTCACTACCTGCCCCAGAGGACACACAACAGAGGACACACAACAGAGGACACACAACAGAGGACACACAACAGAGGACACACAACAGAGGACACACAACAGAGGACACACAACAGAGGACACACGACAGCATCATGACTTCCTCAAGACATCTATGAACTATAAATCGGCATCGCAAAAAACGCCCAGGAACTGGAGATCAAAATCCTGAAAACGCCGCTCAACACTCAAGATGCCAAGCAACTGTGGTTCAATGTCCTCGATAGGCCCAAGAGATAGAGATCAACCCTTTAAGAGCCACAGAAGCTACACCTCGACACCTTCAGCAGGCCCAGGAACTGCAACTTAACTCTGTCAAACTCTGCGTATAGTTGTGCAAGACTGAGGGACTGATTGTCTCATCTTCTACTGTCTTCTGTGTATAATGTCTAAACTGAACTGATAAAGCCACTAGTGGGAGAAACGTCTTTAAATCAAGATACCCAGGTGTTGCATAAGCGTCTAATTTCTCATCTTGTCAATATTATACAACATTATTATAATGACAAAAACTCCCAGGAGCTGTACTTCAACTTGCTCCAGTCGCCTAAGTGCTAGACACCTTTGATATGTCTTTGATGAGTTTCGAGAGTTTCACTACTCTTGGAGCCCGGTCATGACCCAGGCTCGTGTGGTACTAGCCTGGTCAACCAGGCTGTTACTGCTGGAGGCCCGCTGCCCCACATATCCATCACAGCCTGGTTGATCTGGCACATTATGAAGATACTTGTCCAGTTTCCTCTTGAAGGCTTCTACACTTGTTCCACCAGTGTTTCTGATATCTTCTGGTAAAATGTTGAATAGTCTGGGGCCACGAAAATTGATACAGTGTTTCCTTATTGTGCCCACAGCACCCCTGGTCCTCACAGTGTTTATTTTGCACTTCCTCCCATATCTTTCACTCTACTGTGTTGTAAAGGCAGTGTGCAGATTTGGGACCAGGCCCTTGAGTACTTTCTAGGTGTATATTATCATGTATATCTTCATTGAGTATATGCTCAAGACTTGAAGGCATTCCCAGTAATTTGGGTGCTTTACTGGCTCAATGTGAGCCGTAAACGATTTCCGTATTTGTTCCAGCTCTGATATTTCTGCTGCTTTAACGGGGCCGTGAGCACTGAGCAACATTCTAAATGAGGGAGCACAAGCGATTTGAAGAGTGTCACCATTGACATTATGTCCGTTGTTTTGAAAGTTCTCAATGCCCAGCTCGTCATCCTCCTGGCTGTGGTGATCTTTGTCTTGGTATGGTCTTTAAAAGAAAGGTCAGCTGACGTAATTATTCCCAAGGCCTTTATGTGTTTTTTTTTTCTATTCAAATTGCTGACCCTCTTGAGTTTTGTATATAGTGTTCCTTTTGAGATCTTCATTCTTTCCATACCTAAGCAGCTGGAACTTGTCACCATTGAACGTCATGTTGTTCTCCAATGCCCACTGGAAAACCCTGCTTATGTCTTCCTGTAATTTTTCAATGTCATTTTTCAGTGTCATCTGCAAGTGATGATACAAAACTGTGACGGGGGTTTTCATCTATGTCCTCTATGAGGGTGAGAAACAGCAGAGGTGCTAGGACAGTGCCTTGGGGCACTGAGCTTTTTACCTCGCAGATGCTGAATCTTGCTCTGTTTACTACTGCTTTTTTGTGTTCTGTGTGTTACAAACCCGAAAATCCATCTATCTACCTTCCCCATTATGCCCATGGCCCTCATTTTGTGCACTATCACTCGATGATCGCATTTGACAAACGCCTTTGCAAAATATGTGTAAATCACATCTGCGTTTTTTTTCGACTTCCAACGCTTCCATATTTCTGTCATAATGGTTCAGCAGCTGTGACAAGCATGATCGTCCTGCTCTAAAACCATGCTGGTTCGGGTTATGATGGTTGTGCTGGTCCATGAAATTTGTAATCAGCTGTCTCATCACTCTTTCGAAGATTTTTATGATGTGAGAGGCTAGGGCTACTGATCTGTAATTTTTAGTTAGTTCTCTACTACCTCCCTTATGCAAAGGAGCTATGTCTGCACTCTTTAAGGTCTCCGGTATTTCACCTAGATCTAGGTTCTTTCTCCAAAGAATACTGAGGGCTCGTGCTAGTGGTACTTTGCACTTCTTTATAAAGAGAGCATTCCATGAATATGGTCCAGGTGCTGAGTAAGTGGGCATGTTAGCCATTTCTTTTTCGAAATCTATGGGATTTGTACTAATGTCAGTTAATTGGTCTGCGCGGCCTTCTGCTGGAGTAAAAAACTGTTTCTGCATTCTCTACTTTAGTGGGTTGCTGAACACCGACTCATACTGTTCTTTTAGGATTTCACTTATTTCCTGTTCATCGTCAGTATACGAATCTCCTCTCAGCAGTGGTCCAATTCTTAGTTATTAGCTTGGATTTTGCATAGGAATAGAAATATTTGGAGTTTCTTGCAATATCCTGTATGGCCCTTTGTTCCCTTTGTACTTCTTCTGTGAGGTATAACATCCTAAGTTTTTGCTCTGATTCAGTGATCTCTCGGCTAAGTCTATCTTTCCTCTGTTGCAACATATTTGTGTTTTTAAGCAATTCAGTAATCCGTTTTCTTCTTCTGTACCATCCCAATGGTAGGTGTTTAATACATACCTTGTATGCTTCTGTATTCAGCTTCTCTAGGCACTGGTGGGGACTTAGGGTGGTCATGTCTGCCTCCCAGGATATGTCTGATAGCTCTTGGTTTATTTTTTCCGTCAATTCTGTGGTTGTTGAAATTAAACTTACTGAACATCCCGTCTCTTACATTAGTGTTGCAGTTCCCAACCCTGAGTTAATACTCGTTTGTACTTCTGTGATGCTGTGGTCGGAATATATTGTTTTTGTAACTGTTATGTCTCTGATTAGTTCCTCTTTGTTTGTGAATATCAAATCCAGGGTATTTTCATTTTTAGTGGGATCAGTTATCTGTTGGTTCATTGAGTACTTTTCACAAAGCCTCATTAGTTCCCTGTATGTGCCTGCCGAGCCAGGGTGCTTCCCAGATATTTCTGGTATAACGTTGCGTTGCTCCATCTTCGTGGGCAGCCACCTGGGAGTAACGAGGAGGCTGGAGTGAAGGCGGCCCAGGGAGGTAAGGGTAGTGGACAGGGATTTATGGACCGGTTGACCAAAGTGGTCTTCACGAAGCAGGTCTGTGGTCTTACCTCACAGAGGAGGTCTCTAAATTTTCTTGCCTCATCCTCCTCTCTCTCTCTGACCAAAGGTGTAGACTGAGAACAACAATCTGGTTGGTCAAGCAGTCTAGGGTAGAATAATCTTAAAGTTTACAACAAGCTTGATCTATAATCTGAGTACTAGACAAGTGAGCATCATAGCAGTGACCACAGCAGTGACCACAACAGTTAAAACAGCAGTAAACTGCACACAACAGTGATCACAACAGTGACCACAACAGTTCACTGCTCATAGCAATGCCCACAGCAGCTCATTGCTCACAGCAGTGACCACAACAGTCAATTATTCACAGCACTCACAGTAGTCCGCTATTCACATCAGTGACCACAGTAATCCGCCTCGCCTCACCTGCCCATTAAAAATTTCAAGGTAAATACACAAGAGTAGTTGAGAGTATCGCCGCTGCAGGTAACTGGCGCTGCCGGCAGCAGAGAGCAGACTTCAATTCCCTCTTAACTTCAAAAACAGAAAATAATCAGCTTTGATCTCTTCTGAGATGGAATCCAATGGTTTTAACTGGACCCAACTTTTCTCCTAGTCAAAAGATGCGTTTTTAACTAACTTCTCAGCTCAAGTTAGAACACTTAAGTTGAAGACAAGGTGAGGCTAAATCAGTCTTCGTCAGGAAGGTTCTGCATACCTGGAGCACCTCGTTGTTGGGGTACAATCCCATTAACCTCTCGGGCAGACGACTTGTTCGTGGGATCCCACTGGAAACACTATTTACTGCGATGGAATCCAGGGATGCATTGTACCCCCCTCCCGAGCACTGTTACTAGTACCCCAGCACGGTCACTAGTACCCCGACACGGTCACTAGTACCCCAACACGGTCACTAGTACCCCAACACGGTCACGAGTACCCCAGCACTGTCACTAGTACCCCAGCACGGTCACTAGTACCCCGACACGGTCACTAGTACCCCAACACGGTCACTAGTACCCCAACACGGTCACGAGTACCCCAGCACTGTCACTAGTACCCCAGCACGGTCACTAGTACCCCGACACGGCCACTAGTACCCCAACACTGTCACTAGTACCCCAACACGGTCACTAGTGCCCCAACACGGTCACTAGTACCCCAACACGGTCACTAGTGTCCCAACACGGTCACTAGCACCCCATTACAGTCACTAGTATCTCTGCATGGTCACTATTACCCCAGTACTGTCACTAGTATCCCAGCACAATCACTAGTACCCCAACACGGTCACTAGTACCCCATTACAGTCACTAGCATCTCTGCATGATCACTAGTACCCCAGCACTGTCACTAGTACCCCAGCACAGTCACTAGATCTCTGCACAGTCATACGCACCCCAGCACGGTCATTAGTACCCCAGCACGGTCATTAATACCCCAGCACGGTCATTAGTACCCCAGCACGGTCATTAATACCCCAGCACGGTCATTAGTACCCCAGCACGGTCATTAATACCCCAGCGCGGTCATTAGTACCCCAGCACGGTCACTAGTACCCCAACACGGTCACTAGTGTCCCAACACGGTCATTAATACCCCAGCACGGTCACATGCACCCCAGCACGGTCACACGCACCCCAGCACGGTCACATGCACCCCAGCACGGTCACACGCACCCCAGCACGGTCACACGCACCCCAGCACGGTACCATGCACCCCAGCACGGTCACATGCATCCCAGCACAGTCACACGCACCCCAGCACGGTCACATGCACCCCAGCACGGTCACATGCACCCCAGCACGGTCACACGCACCCCAGCACGGTCACATGCACCCCAGCACGGTCACACACCCCAGCACGGTCACATGCAGCACGGTCATAAGCACCCCAGCACGGTCACATGCACCCCAGCACGGTCACACGCACCCCAGCACGGTCACATGCACCCCAGCACGGTCACATGCACCCCAGCACGGTCACACGCACCCCAGCACGGTCACATGCACCCCAGCACGGTCACATGCATCCCAGCACAGTCACACGCACCCCAGCACGGTCACATGCACCCCAGCACGGTCACATGCACCCCAGCACGGTCACACGCACCCCAGCACGGTCACATGCACCCCAGCACGGTCACACGCACCCCAGCACGGTCACACGCACCCCAGCACGGTCACATGCACCCCAGCACGGTCACACGCACCCCAGCACGGTCACATGCACCCCAGCACGGTCACATGCACCCCAGCACGGTCACATGCACCCCAGCACGGTCACATGCACCCTAGCCTCTATGACTTCAACGCCAATGGTGACACTCTTCAAATCACTAGTGCTCCCTCATTTAGAATATTGCTTAGTAATGACGGTCCCGCTCAAAGCAGGAGAAATATCAGAGCTGGAACAAATACAGAGATCGTTTACGACTCACATTGAGCCAATAAAGCACCTAAATTACTGGGAACATCTTCAAATCTTGAACATGTACTCATTAGAGCGGAGGAGAGAGAGATACTTGATAATATATACCTGGAGAGTACTCGAGGGCCTGGTCCCAAATTTGCATACTGCCATAACAACATAGTGTAGTGAGAAGATATGGAAGGAAGTGCAAAATAAACCCAGTGAGGAGCAGGGGAGCGGTGGGAACAATAAGGGAACACTGTATCAACATTCGTGGCCCCAGACTATTCAACATCTTACCGGAAGATATCAGAAACACTGCTGGAACAAGTGTAGAAGCCTTCAAGAGGAAACTGGACAAGTATCTTCAACATGTGCCAGATCAACCAGGCTGTGACGGATATGTGGGGCAACAGCCTGGTTAACCAGGCAAGCACCAGCCAAGCCTGGCCCATGGCCGGGCTCCGAGAGTAGTGAACCTCTCGAAACTCATCAAAGGCATATCGAAGGTATATCTATGATATCCGAGGTTGTATCTTCTTTTCACTCTTTGATAAACCATCAGTGTGTGTGTGTGTGTGTGTGTGTGTGTGTGTGTGTGTGTGTGTGTGTGTGTGTGTGTGTGTGTGTTGAGTTGCTACTCCACGTTAGATTCATCCAGTTTCTTTCACCACTCCAACACTACCCTTATCTACCCCTCACCACTCCAACACTAACCTTATCTACCCTTCACCACTCCCTCCCTATATACCACTATCCTATATCCATCCCGTCACTCCTTATCCTTAATCCTTCCCTGCTCGTTCACGGCCCCGCTGCCCTCTGACCTTCACCTGCCCAGGACAACACTGCTGACAAACATGGCAATTAAAGCCTGTGTACGTCGTCACTAACTACCGTCGTATTAACTATCCACGTGGTCACTAACTTCCCTCGTGGTCTCTAACATCCTCCGTGGTCACTAACTACTCTCGTGGTCACTAATTACCCTCCGGGTCACTAACTACCCTCCTGGTCACTAATTACCCTCCGGGTCACTAAGTACTCTCCTGGTCACTAATTACCCACTGGAGACACTAACTACCAAGTTTTCCAATGGGCAACAGAGAACAATATGATGTTCAATGAAGACAAATTCCAACTACTCCGTTATGGAAAACTGGAGGAAATAATAACCAGGACAGAGTGTACCACAAACTCCAATCACACAATAGAGCGGAAAAGTAATGTGAAGGACCTGGGAGTGGTAATGTCCGAAGACCTCACCTTCAAGGACCACAACAATACCACTATCACATCTGCTAGGAAACTGATAGGATGGATAATGAGAACATTCAAGACAAGAGATGCTAAGCCAGTGATGATCCTTTTTAAATCACTTGTTCTCTCTAGGCTGGAATACTGCTGTACATTAACATCCCCATTCAAGGCAGGTGGAAGTGCAGATCTAGAGAATGTAAAGAGAACCTTCACTGCAATATAAGTTCCATCAAGCACCTTAACTACTGGGAACGCCTGGAAGCACTTGACTTGTACTCACTGGAGCGCAACCGAAAGAGATACATCATAATCTACACCTGGAAAATCCTAGAGGGACTAGTCCCTAATCTGCACACAGAAAGCACCCCCTAGGAAAGCAGAAGACTGGGCAGGCGGTGCAGCATACCCCCAATGAAAAGTACGGGAGCCATTAGTACACTACGAGAAAACACTGTAAGTGTTCGGGGCCCAAGACTGTTCAACAGCCTCCCACCAGCCATAAGGAGGATTACAAGCACACCCTTGATTGTCGTCAAGAGGGAGCTGGACAGATACCTAAAGTCGGTGCCGGATCAGCCAGACTGTGGTTCGTACGTTGGATTACGTGCGGCCCGCAGTAACAGCCTAGTTGATCAGGCCCTGATCCACCGGAAGGCCTGGTCATGGACCATGCCGCAGGGGGGTTGATCCCCGGAATATCCTCCAGGTAGACTCCAGGTAGATTCCAGGTAGACTCCAGGTAGATTCCAGGTAGACGCCAGGTAGACTCCAGGTAGATTCCAGGTAGACTCCAGGTAGATTCCAGGTAGACCCTCCTGGTTACTAATATCTTGAAGGGAAAAGTAATGTGTAATGTTTCACGCAGCGCTAAACCCGTAGGGATATGGGAGGTAATGTGACTCGATCCAAGAAAGGAGGAGTAGCTTCAGTGCCTTGGATCAAGAAGCTTTCATTAGCAACAAGGCTGTTAGAGAGACGAACAGTGTAGCGTGAGGCTAGGTCAAGCAGCCGGCTGCCCAAGCCGGCCACCCCAGCCAGCATTCTTAGCCGGCCCTCCTAAGCGGCTCTCCAAGCCGACCCTCGCAACCTACCCTCCCAGCCAACCTTTCCCGTTAACCATTCCATGCCGACCTTTCCTAGCAGCCTTTCCTCAACCTTTCCAAGATTTTTAATACAAGTCTTAAGATGGATATCTGGACCGGTCCTGGTCCAGCATCTAACTTATACGAACCTTTAACCCAACTTTATAGACATGGTAAAAGTCAATAAAATATGTGGTGGATGGAAGCAAGAAGTAGTGAGAATGACGGTCGGTCAGGGAGGAAGGGCACGAGGAAAGGATGATAAGTAACCACAGAGGGAAGGAGGGCAGTATGGAAGGATGAAGGGCTATGAGGGAGGGAGGCAGTGCCAGGTATTAGTGTAGAGTGCCACTCTGCTGCTGTCTTCATATACTCAAAATCATAAGTTTAGTTACATTAGAAATGTACTTCTTACAACGTAGGCGAGAAAGATATTTCATAATCTACACCTGGAAGATACTGGAGGGAGTGGTCCCAAATCTGCACACCGAAATTACTGATTATGAACACAAAACACTTGGCAGACAGTGTAGGATACCTCCAATGAAACGATGAGTACACTGATAGAACTCAGTAAGTGTTAGGAGATCCCGACTCTTCAACACCCTCGCTTCATGCATGAGTGGGATTGCCAACAAACTCCTAGCTGTCTTCAAGAGAGAACTCGACAGATACCTCTACACAGTTCCTGGTCAGTCGAATTCTGGTGCATACATTGGACTGTGGGAGGCAGGTACTAACAGCTTGATTGAACAGGCAGCAACCAGAAGGCCTGGTTTGGGACCGGTCCGCGGGGACGGTGACCTCCGGAAGAGACTCCAGGTAAATACCAGATAATATATGTAATTTATAGCGGCTAAATTGCCAGAAGTTTGTAAACATCCCCCTCCCTCCTCCAGAGTGGAGGTACTCTACCTCCCTCCTCCAGAGTGGAGGTACTCTACCTCCCTCCTCCAGAGTGGAGGTACTCTACCTCCCTCCTCCAGAGTGGAGGTACTCTACCTCCCTCTTCCAGAGTGGAGGCATTGTACCTCCCACCTCTAGAGTGCAGGTACTCTACCTCCCACCTCCAGAGTGGAGGCACTGTATCTCCCACCTGCAGAACTCAACTGTGACTAACCGGTTTTCCCTAAATCCTTTCATAAATGTTACCTGACTCACACTCCAACAATACATCAGATCCGTAAAACCACTTTTCACCATTCACTCCAGTCTAACATGCTGACGCTAGCTTGCTGGATGTTCAAGCCCCGTACTACTTAAAACTTGTGATGAATGGTTTGAAAAACCGACAAGTTGAAGATTGAGACACTTATGCAGCATATGGGAATCTTTATTCAGGAAACGTTTCGCCACACAGTGGCTTCATCAGTCCAATACAAAGAGGAAGGCGTAAGGAGAGGAGGAGTATGAGGTAATCAGTCCCTCAGCCTGGAGTCGATGTGTTCAGTCCATCAATCTTGTAGAATGTACAGCATAGGGCCGTAGACGTGGCTTATATACTGTAGTGAGGTGAGGTGAAGCAGGCGGAGGCGGGGTCATAGTGGTACCATCCACTAGTCGAAGTAGGTCTTCGTCCAAAGGTTGAACAAGTGTTGAAGAATTCTTTGTAACAAGATCCCATGATGCTGCAGTGTCTGACAGTTGTGATGAATGGTTTGAAAAACCATTCATCACAAAAGATGAGGTAATCAGTCCCTCAGCCTTGGAGTTAGTATTGAGAGCACCATGGTGGTAGAGATTCTGGTTCAGAGGACATCTACAAGACCTTCTTCACGGCTACTACAACTAACCAATCCCTTCGGGTAGGACCTACTTCCACTGACTACCAGTGACTATGCCCTCGTCTGCTACTGACGCCTATATAAACGCCAGTCTCCTTGCCTTTGCTCCAGATTCTCAACCACCACGGTGCTCTCAACACCAACTCCAGGGCTGAGGGACTGATTACCTCATCTTTTGTATATAGTTCTACTGTCTTCTAATTATGTCCTAGAATCTGTATTGATAAAGCCACTGGATGGCGAAACGTCTACAATAAAGATACCCAGATGTTGCACACGTATACTTAAAACTTCCTTCAAACCCTCCTTTCATTCATTGCTTAGACGACCCTAACCCACTCCTCCTTCCCACAGATTATTCACCCTCACAGTTATCTTATTTTGCTCCATCCTCTTTAAATTCCCTAGGGACTTCGATAACTCCACCTCAGCCCTGTGAATAGTATGTATTATAACCCCACGTTGTCTTCTAATTTCTACGCTCCGAATTCTTAGCAGATTCCTCATACCACACATTGCTCTTAAACATACAATCTCCACTGTCTCCAGCGTCCTCCTTGCTGCTACGTTTAAAGCTCATGCCTCATATCCACAATAAAGTGTTGATAACACTGTACTATGGCACATTCCTCTTTTAGCCTACATAAAGAAAATTCTCCCTCTCTATAGACACCTCAACACTCCACGTACCTTGTGCTCCTCATCTTGTTTACAGTTCACATAGTCTCTGGTAGACTATCTGCCCTTGCTGACAAAATAGCCGCTTACAATTTCCTAAATACATTCACATCCTCCGTACTCCCTCCTTCCATCCTGATATCTAATATTTCATTTTCTCAACTTTCAGTCACTCTCGTCATCTTGCCTTTTATGTGTTCGCTTTGAATTTCTTTCCTGCGGATTCCCAGACTGCTGCTATCAATCTTTGCGACTTTCTTCAGTATCTCTCAAGACACTTGTGTCATTGGCAGTCACTTCCCGTATGATATGGTCGCTGGGTCGGACCACTAATTAGCGGTAAAATCAAGAGATATTAATTAGCATAATTGCCCTGTAAATACATTTAATGAAGAGTCTAATTTGCCGATCTGGATTTCCATTACCTTCCTTCACGAAGCATTGACATGAATAAACCAATAAACAGTTACGTAGGTGCCCACCACCGGCCCAGAGTACCCTTCAGGCCAGCTGAGTGGGCGGGTGGGTGTGAGAGCAGGTGGGCAGGTGGGTGTGAGAGTGAGCGGGTAAGCAGGTGAGTGTGAGAGATAGCGGGTGGGCAGGTGGGTGTGAGTGAGCGGGTGGGCAGGTGGGTGTGAGAGTGAGCGGGTCTACAAGTGGGTGTGAGAGTGAGCGGGTGGACAGGTGGGTGTGAGAGTGAGCGGGTGGGCAGGTGGGTGTGAGAGTGACCGGGTGGACAGGTGGGTGTGAGAGTGAGCGGGTGGACAGGTGGGTGTGAGAGTGAGCGGGTGAGCGGGTGGGTGTGAGAGTGAGCGGGTGGGCAGATGGGTGTGAGAGTGAGCTGGTGGACAGGTGGGTGTGAGAGTGAGCGGGTGGGCAGGTGGGTGTGAGAGTGAGCGGGTGGGGAGGTTAGTGTGAGAGTGAGCGGGTGGGCAGGTGGGTGTGAGAGTGAGCGGGTGGACAAGTGAGTGTGAGAGTGAGCGGGTTGGCAGGTGGGTGTGAGAGTGGGTGGGCAGGTGGGTGTGAGAGTGAGAGGGTGAGCAGGTGAGTGTTAGAGTGAGCGGGCGGGCAAGTGAGTGTGAGAGTGAGCGGGTGGGGAGGTGGGTGTGAGAGTGAGCGGGTGGGCAGGTGGGTGTGAGAGTGGGTGGGCTGGTGGGTGTGAGAGTGAGAGGGTGAGCAGGTGAGTGTTAGAGTGAGCGGGCGGGCATGTGTGTGTGAGAGTGAGCGGGTGGGGAGGTGGGTGTGAGAGTGAGCGGGTGGGCAGGTGGGTGTGAGAGTGAGCGGGTGGGGAGGTGGGTGTGAGAGTGAGCGGGTGGGCAGGTGGGTGTGAGAGTGAGCGGGTGGACAAGTGAGTGTGAGAGTGAGCGGGTTGGCAGGTGGGTGTGAGAGTGAGCGGGTGGGCAGGTGAGTGTGAGCGGGTGGACAGGTGGGTGTGAGAGTGAGCGGGTGGGCAGGTGGGTGTGAGAGTGAGCGAGTGAGCAGGTGGGTGTGAGAGTGAGCGGGTGGGCAGGTGAGTGTGAGAGTGAGCGGGTGGGCAGGTGGGTGTGAGAGTGAGCGGGTGGGCAGGTGGGTGTGTGTGAGCGGGTGGGCAGGTGGGTGTGAGAGTGAGCGGGTAAGCAGGTGGGTGTGAGAGTGATCGGGTGGGCAGGTGGGTGTGAGAGTGAGCGGGTAAGCAGGTGAGTGTGAGAGTTAGCGGGTGGGCAGGTGCGTGTGAGTGAGCGGCTGGGCAGGTGGGTGTGAGAGTGAGCGGGTGGACAAGTGGGTGTGAGAGTGAGCGGGTGAGCAGGTGGGTGTGAGAGTGAGCGGGTGGGCAGGTGGGTGTGAGAGTGAGCGGGTGGACAGGTGGGTGTGAGTGAGCGGGTGGGCAGGTGGGTGTGAGAGTGAGCGGGTGGACAGGTGGGTGTGAGAGTGAGCGGGTGGGCAGGTGGGTGTGAGAGTGAGCGGGTGGACAGGTGGGTGTGAGAGTGAGCGGGTGGACAGGTGGGTGTGAGAGTGAGCGGGTAAGCAGGTGGGTGTGTGTGAGCGGGTGGGCAGGTGGGTGTGAGAGTGAGCGGGTAAGCAGGTGGGTGTGAGAGTGAGCGGGTGGGCAGGTGGGTGTGAGAGTGAGCGGGTAAGCAGGTGGGTGTGAGAGTGATCGGGTGGGCAGGTGGGTGTGAGAGTGAGCGGGTAAGCAGGTGAGTGTGAGAGTTAGCGGGTGGGCAGGTGGGTGTGAGTGAGCGGGTGGGCAGGTGGGTGTGAGAGTGAGCGGGTGGACAAGTGGGTGTGAGAGTGAGCGGGTGAGCAGGTGGGTGTGAGAGTGAGCGGGTGGGCAGGTGGGTGTGAGAGTGAGCGGGTGGACAGGAGGGTGTGAGTGAGCGGGTGGGCAGGTGGGTGTGAGAGTGAGCGGGTGGACAAGTGGGTGTGAGAGTGAGCGGGTGGACAGGTGGGTGTGAGAGTGAGCGGGTGGGCAGGTGGGTGTGAGAGTGAGCGGGTGGACAGGTGGGTGTGAGAGTGAGCGGGTGGACAGGTGGGTGTGAGAGTGAGCGGGTGAGCGGGTGGGTGTGAGAGTGAGCGGGTGGGCAGGTGGGTGTGAGAGTGAGCTGGTGGACAGGTGGGTGTGAGAGTGAGCGGGTGAGCAGGTGGGTGGGTGGGAGAATTTCTTGCAGGTGAGCTCTGCTGATTTCCATTCTTTCCTGGTAGAGTGGAACCTCTATGAGGCTCCACTCTACCAGTCACCCTCATGTCAATAATATTGAACAAAACTGTTCATTACAGGTAACTTAACAAGACTATTCAGTACAGGTAACTTAACAAGACTGTTCAGTACAGGTAACTTAACAAGACTGTTCAGTACAGGTAACTTAACAAGACTGTTCAGTACAGGTAACTTAACAAGACTGTTCAGTACAGGTAACTTAACAAGACTGTTCAGTACAGGTAACTTAACAAGACTGTTCAGTACAGGTAACTTAACAAGACCGTTCAGTACAGGTAACTTAACAAGACTGTTCAGTACAGGTAACTTAACAAAACTGTTCAGTACAGGTAACTTAACAAGACCGTTCAGTACAGGTAACTTAACAAGACTGTTCAGTACAGGTAACTTAACAAGACTGTTCAGTACAGGTAACTTAACAAGACTGTTCAGTACAGGTAACTTAACAAGACTGTTCAGTACAGGTAACTTAACAAGACTGTTCAGTACAGGTAACTTAACAAGACCGTTCAGTACAGGTAACTTAACAAGACCGTTCAGTACAGGTAACTTAACAAGACTGTTCAGTACAGGTAACTTAACAAGAATGTTCAGTACAGGTAACTTAACAAAACTGTTCAGTACAGGTAACTTAACAAGAC
>NC_091317.1:6081085-6088585 GCF_038502225.1 Cherax quadricarinatus
CACTACAGTCCTACAAGCACGTACCTGGAACACTACAGTCCTACAAGCACGTACCTGGAGCACTACAGTCCTACAAGCACGTACCTGGAGCACTACAGTCCTACAAGCACGTACCTGGAACACTACAGTCCTACAAGCACGTACCTGGAACACTACAGTCCTACAAGCACGTACCTGGAACACTACAGTCCTACAAGCACGTACCTGGAACACTACAGTTCTACAAGCACGTACCTGGAACACTACAGTCCTACAAGCACGTACCAGGGAATTACTGACTCTGCAAGAAATTTGCATTTTGATAGCAGAGCTTATTACAGATAAAAATACATTAGATATGATCTTTACAACGAGGAATTAATCCGAGACACAAGAATCTTAAGTACAATAAACTCCGATCACGTGCATACAAGTTGCAGTTCATGTGTGGATAACCACTTAAAATAGAGCTAATGGAAGTGGACGTTTAGTCAGTTTAATTACAGCAATCCAAGACCTGACTGGGATAAAATACAAATGCACTAACAAACATTCTCCAGGACACCATCCCGGTCATTGCTAACCCACAACAACGTAAGGGAGGGTTGAATGCTGCAGCTTACAACGTATCTTTATAACGTAACCCGCTGTGAAAGATTAAAAGAAAGTGAAATATAGAAAGATAATGTAGAAAACTTCACAAAAGAAGAGAAGAGACTGTCGAACCAAACAAAAATAGTAAAAAAACAAAAGGAAAAGAAAACTTAGACCGAGGAATTGGTGATGAAAGTTCAAAGATAACAGCTCACCCACCAGACACATGACACAGCTCACCCACCAGACACATGACACAGCTCACCCACCAGACACATGACACAGCTCACCCACCAGACACATGACACAGCTCACCCACCAGACACATGACACAGCTCACCCACCAGACACATGACACAGCTCACCCACCAGACACATGACACACCTCACCCACCAGACACAAGACACAGCTCACCCACCAGACACATGACACAGCTCACCCACCAGACACATGACACAGCTCACCCACCAGACACATGACACAGCTCACCCACCAGACACATGACACAGCTCACCCACCAGACACATGACACAGCTCACCCACCAGACACATGACACAGCTCACCCACCAGACACATGACACAGCTCACCCACCAGACACATGACACAGCTCACCCACCAGACACATGACACAGCTCACCCACCAGACACATGACACAGCTCACCCACCAGACACATGACACAGCTCACCCACCAGACACATGACACAGCTCACCCACCAGACACATGACACAGCTCACCCACCAGACACATGACACAGCTCACCCACCAGACACATGACACAGCTCACCCACCAGACACATGACACAGCTCACCCACCAGACACATGACACAGCTCACCCACCAGACACATGACACAGCTCACCCACCAGACACATGACACAGCTCACCCACCAGACACATGACACAGCTCACCCACCAGACACATGACACAGCTCACCCACCAGACACATGACACAGCTCACCCACCAGACACATGACACAGCTCACCCACCAGACACATGACACAGCTCACCCACCAGACACATGACACAGCTCACCCACCAGACACACATGACACATGACACAGCTCACCCACCAGACACATGACACAGCTCACCCACCAGACACATGACACAGCTCACCCACCAGACACATGACACAGCTCACCCACCAGACACATGACACAGCTCACCCACCAGACACATGACACAGCTCACCCACCAGACACATGACACAGCTCACCCACCAGACACATGACACAGCTCACCCACCAGACACATGACACAGCTCACCCACCAGACACATGACACAGCTCACCCAGCAGACACATGACACAGCTCACCCACCAGACACATGACACAGCTCACCCACCAGACACATGACACAGCTCACCCACCAGACACATGACACAGCTCACCCATCAGACACATGACACAGCTCACCCACCAGACACATGACACAGCTCACCCACCAGACACATGACACAGCTCACCCACCAGACACATGACACAGCTCACCCACCAGACACATGACACAGCTCACCCACCAGACAGATGACACAGCTCACCCACCAGACACATGACACAGCTCACCCACCAGACACATGACACAGCTCACCCACCAGACACATGACACAGCTCACCCACCAGACACATGACACAGCTCACCCACCAGACACATGACACAGCTCACCCACCAGACACATGACACAGATCACCCACCAGACACCCAGACACATGACACAGCTCACCCACCAGACACATGACACAGCTCACCCACCAGACACATGACACAGCTCACCCACCAGACGCATGAAACAGCTCACCCACAAGACACATGACACAGCTCACCCACCAGACACATGACACAGCTCGCCCACCAGACACATGACACAGCTCACCCACCAGACACATGACACAGCTCACCCACCAGACACATGACACAGCTCACCCACCAGACACATGACAGCTCACCCACCAGATACATGACACAGCTCACCCACCAGACACATGACAGCTCACCCACCAGACACATGACACAGCTCACCCACCAGACACATGACACAGCTCACCCACCAGACAAATGACACAGCTCACCCACCAGACACATGACACAGCTCACCCACCAGACACATGACACAGCTCACCCACCAGACACATGACACAGCTCACCCACCAGACACATGACACAGCTCACTCACCAGACACAAGACACAGCTCACCCACCAGACACATGACACAGCTCACACACCAAACACAAGCCACAGCTCACCCACCAGACACATGACACAGCTCACCCACCAGACACGTGACACAGCTCACCCACCAGACACATGACACAGCTCAACCACCCCACACATGACACAGCTCACCCACCAGACACAAGACACAGCTCACCCACCAGACACATGACACAGCTCACCCACCATACACATGGCACAGCTCACCCACCAGACACATGACACAGCTCACCCACCAGACACATGACACAGCTCACCCACCAGACACATGACACAGCTCACCCACCAGACACATGACACAGATCAAACAACAGACACAAGATACAGCTCACCCACCACACACATGACAGCTCACCCACCAGACACATGACACAGCTCACCCACCAGACAAATGACACAGCTCACCCACCAGGCACATGACACAGCTCACCCACCAGACACATGACACAGCTCACCCACCAGACACATGACACAGCTCACCCACCAGACACATGACACAGCTCACCCACCAGACACATGACACAGCTCACCCACCAGACACAAGATACAGCTCACACACCAGACACATGACACAGCTCACCCACCAGACACATGACACAGCTCACCCACCAGACACATGACACAGCTCACCTACAAGACACATGACACAGCTCACCCACCAGACACATGACAGCTCACCCACCAGACACATGACACAGCTCACCCACCAGACACATGACACAGCTCACCCACCAGACACATGACACAGCTCACCTACCAGACACAAGATACAGCTCACCCACCAGACACATGACACAGCTCACCTACCAGACACAAGACACAGCTCAGCCACCAGACACATGACACAGCTCAGCCACCAGACACATGACACAGCTCACCCGCCAGACACATGACACAGCTCACCCACCAGACACATGAAAAAGCTCACCCACCAGACACAAGACACAGCTCACCTACCAGACACAAGACACAGCTCACCCACCAGACACAAGACACAGCTCACCCACCAGACACATGACACAGCTCACCCACCAGACACAAGACACAGCTCACCTACCAGACACAAGACACAGCTCACCCACCAGACACATGACGCAGCTCACCCACCAGACACATGACACAGCTCACCCACCAGACACAAGACACAGCTCACCTACCAGACACAAGACACAGCTCACCCACCAGACACAAGACACAGCTCTCCCACCAGACACATGACACAGCTCACCCACCAGACACAAGACACAGCTCACCTACCAGACACAAGACACAGCTCACCCACCAGACACATGACACAGCTCACCCACCAGGCACATGACACAGCTCACCTACCAGACACATGACACAGCTCACCCACCAGACACATGACACAGCTCACCCACCAGACACATGACACAGCTCACCCACCAGACACATGACACAGCTCACCTACCAGACACATGACACAGCTCACCCACCAGACACATGACACAGCTCACCTACCAGACACATGACACAGCTCACCCACCAGACACATGACACAGCTCACCCAGCAGACACATGACACAGCTCACCCACCAGACACATGACACAGCTCACCCACCAGACACATGACACAGCTCACCCAGCAGACACATGACACAGCTCACCCAGCAGACACATGACACAGCTCACCTACCAGACACATGACACAGCTCACCCACCAGACACATGACACAGCTCACCCACCAGACACATGACACAGCTCACCCACCAGACACATGACACAGCTCACCCACCAGACACATGACACAGCTCACCCACCAGACACATGACACAGCTCACCCACCAGACACATGACACAGCTCACCCACCAGACACATGACACAGCTCACCCACCAGACACATGACACAGCTCACCCACCAGACACATGACACAGCTCACCCACCAGACACATGACACAGCTCACCCACCAGACACATGACACAGCTCACCCACCAGACACATGACACAGCTCACCCACCAGACACATGACACAGCTCACCCACCAGACACATGACACAGCTCACCCACCAGACACATGACACAGCTCACCCACCAGACACATGACACAGCTCACCCACCAGACACATGACACAGCTCACCCACCAGACACATGACACAGCTCACCCACCAGACACATGACACAGCTCACCCACCAGACACATGACACAGCTCACCTACCAGACACATGACACAGCTCACCCACCAGACACATGACACAGCTCACCCACCAGACACATGACACAGCTCACCCACCAGACACATGACACAGCTCACCCACCAGACACATGACACAGCTCACCTACCAGACACATGACACAGCTCACCCACCAGACACATGACACAGCTCACCTACCAGACACATGACACAGCTCACCCACCAGACACATGACACACACAAGGAGAAGAAAGCTACTCAGGAAACTATGGAAAACGTAAATACCATTGTTTTACTTGTGTTCTGGAGTAGAAGATCTAGTTCGTGTGTATGAATGTTCATACATTTCCTTGTCCTGGCTGGCAAAGCTCTCACTTTACACGCTAAGGGTCCGGGTTCGATTCCCGGCAGGGGTGAAAACAGTGGACGTGTTTCCTTACACCTGTTGTCCTGTTCACCTAGTAAGTAGGTGCTCAGGTGTTAGTCGACTGGTGTGGGTCGCATCCTGGGGGACAAGACTGATGACCCCAGTAGAAATAAGACAGACAGTCCTATCTTGGGTTATCCTGGGTGGCTAACCCTCCGGAGTTAAAAATCCGAACATAATGTTATCTCTTAATGTGAGAAATAATGAAATCACTTGGAAATTCATTATTTTTTCACGGTAGTTATTATACATACATACAGGCACGCATGCGCGCTCGTTACTCTTCCTTGTTGTTCTCCCTGTCTGCCTTACCACCCTCCCTGTCTGCCTCACCACCCTCCCTGGCTGCCTCACCACCCTCCCTGGCTGCCTCACCACCTTCCCTGGCTGCCTCACCACCCTCCCTGGCTGCCTCACCACCCTGTCTGCCTCACCAACCTCCCTGGCTGCCTCACCACTCTCCCTGGCTGCATCACCACCCTCCCTGTCTGCCTCACCACCCTCCCTGGCTGCCTCACCACCCTCCCTGTCTGCCTCACCACCCTCCCTGTCTGCCTCACCACCCTCCCTGTCTGCCTCACCACCCTCCCTGTCTGCCTCACCACCCTCCCTGTCTGCCTCACCACCCTCCCTGGCTGCCTCACCACCCTCCCTGGCTGCCTCACCACCCTCCCTGGCTGCCTCACCACCCTCCCTGGCTGCCTCACCACCCTCCCTGGCTGCCTCACCACCCTCCCTGACAGCATCACCACCGTCCCTGGCTGCCTCACCACCCTCCCTGGCTGCCTCACCACCCTCCCTGGCTGCCTCACCACCCTCCCTGGCTGCCCCACCACCCTCGCTGGCTGCCTCACCACCCTCCCTGGCTGCCTCACCACCCTCCCTGGCTGCCTCACCACCCTCCCTGGCTGCCTCACCACCCTCCCTGTCTGCCTCACCACCCTCCCTGTTTGCCTCACCACCCTCCCTGGCTGCCTCACCACCCTCCCTGGCTGCCTCACCACCCTCCCTGGCTGCCTCACCACCCTCCCTGGCTGCCTCACCACCCTCCCTGTCTGCCTCACCACCCTCCCTGGCTGCCTCACCACCCTCCCTGGCTGTTACTGGACTGCCTAATTTATAAATACATTTCACCCCATACCATACAATCTCTCACACACACTGACCTTATCCAGCTACCACTGTCCCTTAGTCAACCCTCTGTAACCAAACGGGATTCGAACCACATAACCCGAGATGGGCAACCAGCCAGAGTAAATGTCAAGCTGATTGTTTCGCCGAAGCCTCATACTTACTCGAGGGTACCTAAGACGACGTTTCGGTCGCCTTGAACCATTATCGAGTCAAAAATAATGGAAATCGGAGCGTTCCCACGGTAATGAGACTCGGCCAGTTATTGGCTGTGTGCAGGTAGCTCCTCCCCCCTGGCGCCCCCTGTCAGCCAATCAGGTGTCGTCCAGGCTTCATTAATTCCAGTTTCCAGTCTTGAGTAAGAGATCATCGCTTTATATGGAGCTTCAGTTTTATCGCCAGAGTGCGACCCGGGTTTATGATGTGGCTGAGGAAGGGGGGTTGCTGGGACCCTCCCTCATAATATACACTTCAGTTAATATTTCAGTTTTCAATGATCCAGCTGTCAATATTCCAGCTGTCAATGATCCAGCTGTCAATGATCCAGCTGTCAATGTTCTAGCTGTCAACGTTCCAGCTGTCAGTGTTCCAGCTGTCAATGTTCCAACTGTCAATGTTCCAGCTGTCAATGTTCCAACTATCAACGTTCCAGCTGTCAATGTTCCAGCTGTCAATGATCCAGCTGTCAATGATCCAGCTGTCAATGATCCAGCTGTCAATGTTCTAGCTGTCAACGTTCTAGCTGTCAGTGTTCCAGCTGTCAATGTTCCAACTGTCAATGTTCCAGCTGTCAATGTTCCAACTATCAACGTTCCAGCTATCAATGTTCCAGCTGTCAATGATCCAACTGTCAATGTTCCAGCTGTCAATGTTCCAACTATCAACATTCCAGCTGTCAATGTTCCAGCTGTCAATGTTCCAGCTGTCAACGTTTCACCTCTCTAAACGTTTCTCCCACCAACACGATGATTCATACAAGAATCAGTTAC
>NC_091317.1:6091085-6113585 GCF_038502225.1 Cherax quadricarinatus
GTGTAGGTAGGTGCAATGTAAAGCTCTACACAGAGCTAAACACTGCACTTCCATATACTGCACCTACCTACACTGCACCTTCCTACACTGCACCTTCCTACACTGCACCTACCTACACTGCACCTTCCTACACTGCACCTACCTACACTGCACCTACCTACACTGCACCTACCTACACTGCACCTACCTACACTGCACCTACCTACACTGCACCTACCTACACTGCACCTTCCTACACTGCACCTTCCTACACTGCACCTACCTACACTGCACCTACCTACACTGCACCTACCTACACTGCACCTACCTACACTGCACCTACCTACACTGCACCTTCCTACACTGCACCTTAATACACTGCACCTACCTACACTGCACCTACCTACACTGCACCTACCTACACTGCACCTACCTACACTGCACCTACCTACACTGCACCTACCTACACTGCACCTACCTACACTGCACCTTCCTACACTGCACCTCCCTACACTGCACCTCCCTACACTGCACCTACCTACACTGCACCTTCCTACACTGCACCTCCCTACACTGCACCTCCCTACACTGCACCTACCTACACTGCACCCACCTACACTGCACCTACCTACACTGCACCTTCCTACACTGCACCTACCTACACTGCGCCTACCTACACTGCACCTACCTACACTGCACCTACCTACACTGCACCTTCCTACACTGCACCTCCCTACACTGCACCTCCCTACACTGCACCTCCCTACACTGCACCTTCCTACACTGCACCTTCCTACACTGCACCTCCCTACACTGCACCTCCCTACACTGCACCATCCTACACTGCACCTCCCTACACTGCACCTCCCTACACTGCACCTTCCTACACTGCACCTCCCTACACTGCACCTTCCTACACTGCACCTCCCTACACTGCACCTTCCTACACTGCACCTCCCTACATTGCACCTCCCTACACTGTACCTCCCTACACTGCACCTCCCTACACTGCACCTTCCTACACTGCACCTCCCTACACTGCACCTTCCTACACTGCACCTCCCTACACTGCACCTCCCTACACTGCACCTCCCTACACTGCACCTTCCTACACTGCACCTACCTACACTGCACCTCCCTACACTGCACCTTCCTACACTGCACCTCCCTACACTGCACCTCCCTACACTGCACCTTCCTACACTGCACCTACCTACACTGCACCTCCCTACACTGCACCTTCCTACACTGCACCACCCTATACTGCACCTTCCTACACTGCACCTCCCTACATTGCACCTCCCTACACTGCACCTTCCTACACTGCACCTACCTACACTGCACCTTCCTACATTGCACCTCCCTACACTGCACCTTCCTACACTGCACCTACCTACACTGCACCTTCATACATTGCACCTCCCTTCACTGCACCTTCCTACACTGCACCTTCCTACATTGCACCACCCTATACTGCACCTTCCTACACTGCACCTTCCTACACTGCACCTTCCTACATTGCACCTCCCTACACTGCACCTTCCTACACTGCACCTCCCAATACTGCACCTCCCTACACTGCACCTACCTACAATGCACCTCTCTACACTGCACCTCCCTACACTGCACCTTCCTACATTGCACCTCCCTACACTGCACCTTCCTACACTGCACCTTCCTACACTGCACCTCCCTATACTGCACCTTCCTACACTGCACCTTCCTACATTGCACCTCCCTACACTGCACCTTCCTACACTGCACCTTCCTACACTGCACCTCCCTACACTGCAGCTTCCTACACTGCACCTCCCTACACTGCACCTCCCTACACTGCACTTTCCTACACTGCACCTACCTGCACTGCACCTACCTACACTCCACCTACCTACACTCCACCTACCTACACTCTACCTACCTACCCTACACCTAACTACACTCCACCTACCTACACTCTACCTACCTACACTGTACCTCCCTACACTGCACCTCCCTACACTGCACCTCCCTACGCTCCATCTGCCTACACTGCACCTCCCTACACTGCACGTACCTACACTCCACCTATCTACACTGCACCTACCTACACTGCGCCTCCCTACACTGCACCTACCTACACTGCACCTACCTACACTACACCTACCTGCACTGCATCTCCCTACACTGCACCTACTTACACTGCACCTACCTACACTGCACCTATCTGCACTACACCTACCTGCACTGCATCTCCCTACACTGCACTTACCTACACTGCACCTACCTAAACTACACCTACCTGCACTGCATCTCCCTACAGTGCACCTACCTACACTGCACCTACCTACACCGCACCTACCTACACTACACCTACCTGCACTGCATCTCCCTACACTGCACTTACCTACACTGCACCTACCTACACTACACCTACCTACACTGCATTTCCCTACACTGTACCTACCTACACTGCACCTACCTAAACTTCACCTACCTGCACTGTATCTCCCTACACTGCACCTACCTACACTGCACCTACCTACACTGCACCTACCTACACTACACCTACCTGCACTGCATCTCCCTACACTGCACCTACCTACACTGCACCTACCTACACTACACCTACCTGCACTGCATCTCCCTACAGTGCACCTACCTACACTGCACCTACCTACACTGCACCTACCTACACTGCACCTACCTACACTACACCTACCTGCACTGCATCTCCCTACACTGCACCTACCTACACTGCACCTACCTACACTGCACCTACCTACACTACACCTACCTGCACTGCATCTCCCTACACTGCACCTACCTACACTGCACCTACCTACACTACACCTACCTGCACTGCATCTCCCTACAGTGCACCTACCTACACTGCACCTACCTACATTGCACCTACCTACACTACACCTACCTGCACTGCATCTCCCTACACTGCACCTATCTACACTGCACCTACCTACACTACACCTACCTACACTGCATTTCCCTACACTGCACCTACCTATACTCCACCTACCTCCACCTTCCAGTTCTTGAGAGAGAGAGAGAGAGAGAGAGAGAGAGAGAGAGAGAGAGAGAGAGATCTGTCATTTCAGCAGAGCCTTCAACACAGGAGGGATGTGCGTGGTCTTACTGTTATGTACAAGACCAATATTGTCAAAGTACCACACTTGGATCCACTTCGAGGACACCGTGAAGCAAGCTTCTATACCACAAGACGGGCAGAAAGCAGCAACTTCACTCTGGCTGTATCCTTCTCCAGAACATCACTTTATCTGAGATCATTTATTCCTAGGATGACTCGAGTATGGAACACATTCGTACAGCATTATGATGTCAACGAGGTAAAGTCAGTTGATCAGATGAAAATGCTGACCCACAGATGGCTCCAACTTCATCCTGTTCCCTACTTGTATGTCTCATAATAATAAAAATGCTTTCAAATGAGCTGATGTAGGTAACAGCGCTTAGCTTGTCAATAAAGTTAGGAATCCTGAACCTAACCTTGTCAAACCCCGTGAAAAAGAGAGAGAGAGAGAGAGAGAGAGAGAGAGAGAGAGAGAGAGAGAGAGAGAGAGAGAGAGAGAGAGAGAGAGAGAGAGAGAGAGAGAGAGAGAGAGAGAGAGAGAGAAACTCATTGCAACGATAACTATAAGCCGAAACATAAGAGAGGGAGACTGCGGGAGAAGCCAGCCAGAACCACGATAATTTACATATTTACACATGGCTGAGCAGCGCCATCTAGGCACGGAACACAAAGGGCGCAAACCACCACCACCTTCAAGAAATGGTCACGAATTACATTTAGTCAGACAAGCTTATTAAACAATAACAAAAAAGAAAAAACACGTCCAAGCAACTTATTACGAAGAAATTAAAAAAAAAACACTCGCTGGCAACCTCGCCATCGCATTCCTACGGATTGTAAACAGACTATAATCCGCGAACGCTGTGACGTCATCTTCACTCCTCTTAGTGTTCGCCCACAGAGTAAACAGAAGCAAAAAACACGAGCCGAGGTGGTGCAACAAAGCACCGAGGTGGTGCAACAAAGCACCGAGGTGGTGCAACAAAGCACCGACGTGGTGCAACAAAGCACCGAGGTGGCGCAACAAAGCACCGAGGTGGTGCAACAAAGCACTGAGGTGGTGCAACAAAGCATCGACGTGGTGCAACAAAGCACCGACGTGGTACAACAAAGCACTGAGGTGGTGCAACAAAGCACCGAGGTGGTGCAGCAAAGCACCGGGGTGGTGCAACAAAGCACCGACGTGGTGCAACAAAGCACCGACTTGGTGCAACAAAGCACTGAGGTGGTGCAACAAAGCACCGAGGTGGTGCAGCAAAGCACTGAGGTGGTGCAATAAAGAACCGAGGTGGTGCAACAAAGCACCGAGGTGGTGCAACAAAGCACCGAGGTGGTGCAACAAAGCACCGAGGTGGTGCAACAAAGCACCGAGGTGGTGCAACAAAGCACCGAGGTGGTGCAACAAAGCACCGAGGTGGTGCAACAAAGCACCGAGGTGCTGCAACAAAGCACCGAGGTGGTGCAACAAAGCACCGAGGTGGTGCAACAAAGCACCGAGGTGGTGCAACATGTGTTGATAAAGCTGTGCACAATGCGAAATATTACTTGATAAATCACTTCACAGAATGAAACATGTTGGAGACTCCATCTATCAGGTGGAGTGAGACTCCAGCTATCAGGTGGAGTGAGACTCCAGCTATCAGGTGGAGTGAGACTCCAGCTATCAGGTGGAGTGAGACTCCAGCTATCAGGTGGAGTGAGACTCCAGCTATCAGGTGGAGTGAGACTCCAGCTATCAGGTGGAGTGAGACTCCAGCTATCAGGTGGAGTGAGACTCCAGCTATCAGGTGGAGTGACACTCCAGCTATCAGGTGGAGTGACACTCCAGCTATCAGGTGGAGTGAGACTCCAGCTATCAGGTGGAGTGAGACTCCAGCTATCAGGTGGAGTGAGACTCCAGCTATCAGGTGGAGTGACACTCCAGCTATCAGGTGGAGTGAGACTTCAGCTATCAGGTGGAGTGAGACTCCAGCTATCAGGTGGAGTGAGACTCCAGCTATCAGGTGGAGTGACACTCCAGCTATCAGGTGGAGTGAGACTTCAGCTATCAGGTGGAGTGAGACTCCAGCTGTCACGTGGAGTGAAACTCCAGCTATCACGTGGAATGAGACTCCAGCTATAAGGTGGAGTGAGACTCCAGCTATCAGGTGGAGTGAGACTCCAGCTATCACGTGGAGTGAGACTCCAGCTATCACGTGGAGTGACACTCCAGCTATCAGGTGGAGTGAGACTCCAGCTATCAAGTGGAGTGAGACTCCAGCTATCAGGTGGAGTGAGACTCCAGCTATCACGTGGAGTGAGAATCCAGCTATCACGTGGAGTGACACTCCAACTATCACGTGGAGTGAGACTCCAGCTATCACGTGGAGTGAGACTCCAGCTATCACGTGGAGTGAGACTCCAGCTATCAGGTGGAGTGAGACTCCAGCTATCACGTGGAGTGAGACTAAAGCTATCAGGTGGAGTGAGACACCAGCTATCAGTTGGAGTGAGACTCCAGCTATCAGGTGGAGTGAGACTCCAGCTATCAGTTGGAGTGAGACTCCAGCTATCAGGTGGAGTGGCACTCCAGCTATCAGTTGGAGTGAGACTCCAGCTATCAGGTGGAGTGAGATTCCAGCTATCAGGTGGAGTGAGACTCCAGCTATCAGGTGGAGTGAGACTCCAGCTATCACGTGGAGTGAGACTAAAGCTATCAGGTGGAGTGAGACTCCAGCTATCAGGTGGAGTGAGACTCCAGCTATCAGTTGCAGTGAGACTCCAGCTATCAGGTGGAGTGAGACTCCAGCTATCAGTTGGAGTGAGACTCCAGCTATCAGGTGGAGTGGCACTCCAGCTATCAGTTGGAGTGAGACTCCAGCTATCAGGTGGAGTGAGATTCCAGCTATCAGGTGGAGTGAGACTCCAGCTATCAGGTGGAGTGAGACTCCAGCTATCACGTGGAGTGAGACTCCAGCTATCACGTGGAGTGACACTCCAGCTATCAGGTGGAGTGAGACTCCAGCTATCAAGTGGAGTGAGACTCCAGCTATCAGGTGGAGTGAGACTCCAGCTATCACGTGGAGTGAGAATCCAGCTATCACGTGGAGTGACACTCCAACTATCACGTGGAGTGAGACTCCAGCTATCACGTGGAGTGAGACTCCAGCTATCACGTGGAGTGAGACTCCAGCTATCAGGTGGAGTGAGACTCCAGCTATCACGTGGAGTGAGACTAAAGCTATCAGGTGGAGTGAGACTCCAGCTATCAGGTGGAGTGAGACTCCAGCTATCACGTGGAGTGAGACTCCAGCTATCACGTGGAGTGAGACTCCAGCTATCAGGTGGAGTGACAATCCAGCTATCAGTTGGAGTGAGACTCCAGCTATCAGGTGGAGTGAGACTCCAGCTATCAGGTGGAGTGAGACTCCAGCTATCAGGTGGAGTGAGACTCCAGCTATCAGATGGAGTGAGACTCCAGCTATCACGTGGAGTGAGACTCCAGCTATCAGGTGGAGTGAGACTCCAGCTATCAGGTGGAGTGAGACTCCAGCTATCAGGTGGAGTGAGACTTCAGCTATCAGTTGGAGTGAGAATCCAGCTATCAGGTGGAGTGGCACTCCAGCTATCAGTTGGAGTGAGACTCCAGCTATCAGGTGGAGTGAGATTCCAGCTATCAGGTGGAGTGAGACTCCAGCTATCAGGTGGAGTGAGACTCCAGCTATCACGTGGAGTGAGACTCCAGCTATCAGGTGGAGTGAGATTCACCTATCAGGTGGAGTGAGAATCCAGCTATCAGGTGGAGTGAGACTCCAGCTATCAGGTGTAGTGAGACTAAAGCTATCAGGTGGAGTGAGACTCCAGCTATCAGGTGGAGCGAGACTCCAGCTATCACGTGGAGTGAGACTCCAGCTATCAGGTGGAGTGAGACTCCAGCTATCAGGTGGAGTGAGACTCCAGCTATCAGGTGGAGTGAGACTCCAGCTATCACGTGGAGTGAGACTCCAGCTATCACGTGGAGTGACACTCCAGCTATCAGGTGGAGTGTGACTCCAGCTATCACGTGGAGTGAGCCTCCAGCTATCACGTGGAGTGAGACTCCAGCTATCACGTGGAGTGAGACTCCAGCTATCACGTGGAGTGAGACTCCAGCTATCAGGTGGAGTGAGACTATAGCTATGAGGTGGAGTGAGACTCCAGGTATGAGGTGGAGTGAGACTCCAGCTATAACGTGGAGTGAGACCCCAGCTATCACGTAGAGTGAGACTCCAGCTATCACGTGGAGTGAGACTCCAGCTATGAGGTGGAGTGAGACTCCAGGTATGAGGTGGAGTGAGACTCCAGCTATCACGTGGAATGAGACTCCAGCTATCACGTAGAGTGAGACTCCAGCTATCACGTGGAGTGAGACTCCAGCTATGAGGTGGAGTGAGACTCCAGCTATCACGTGGAATGAGACTCCAGCTATCACGTAGAGTGAGACTCCAGCTATCACGTGGAGTGAGACTCCAGCTATGAGGTGGAGTGAGACTCCAGGTATGAGGTGGAGTGAGACTCCAGCTATAACGTGGAGTGAGACCCCAGCTATCACGTGGAGTGAGACTCCAGCTATCACGTGGAGTGAGACTCCAGCTATGAGGTGGAGTGAGACTCCAGCTATCACGTGGAGTGAGACTCCATCTATCACGTGGAGTGAGACTCCAGCTATCACGTGGAGAGAGAGATTCCAGCTATCAGGTGGAGTGAGACTCCAGCTATCACGTGGAGTGAGACTCCAGCTATCAGGTGGAGTGAGACTGCAGCTATCACGTAGAGTGAGACACCTGCTATCACGTGGAGTGAGACTCCAGCTATCAGGTGGAGTGAGACTCCAGCTATCACGTGGAGTGAGACTCCAGCTATCAGGTGGAGTGAGACTCTAGCTATCAGGTGAAGTGAGACTCCAGCTATCAGGTGGAGTGAGACTCCAGCTATCAGGTGGAGTGAGACTCCAGCTATCAGGTGGAGTGAGACTCCAGCTATCAGGTGGAGTGAGACTCCAGCTATCAGGTGGAGTGAGAGTCCAGCTATCACGTGGAGAGAGATTCCAGCTGTCAGGTGGAGTGAGATTCCAGCTATCACGTGGAGTGAGACTCCAGCTATCAGGTGGAGTGAGACTCCAGCTATCACGTGGAGTGAGACACCTGCTATCACGTGGAGTGAGACTCCAGCTATCAGGTGGAGTGAGACTCCAGCTATCAGGTGGAGTGAGACTCTAGCTATCAGGTGGACAGAGACTCCAGCTATCAGGTGGAGTGAGACTCCAGCTATGAGGTGGAGTGAGACTCCAGCTATCACGTGGAGTGAGACTCCAGCTATCAGGTGGAGTGAGATGTTGCAACCCCTGAATGGGCTGCAATATATATAATGTATATTAGGATTATGAATATAATGTATATTACCTTTTCATATAATTTTATATTGCTTATATTTGCGATAATAGCTAAATCGTAAATATATTGCTTTATATTATTATTATTTGACTTAGCTAAATTTTGTGAGGTAGGATGTAACATTATGTGCTTAGTTCAAGTCTTGATTGTCTAACTACTGCAATTATCGCTTGTGGCTCGTTTCCCTGCCGGCTTCTCGTTGTTGCTGGGCAGCAACCCACGGAGCTATCACGTGATCGAGGGGGGGTGTCCTCACCTCGCCTGAAGTATTCAGTCTGATCTAGACTCTCTTGGTGGTTGGACAGATTGTCTGTCTCATTATTCTTGTTAGCTGTGTAGAACTCTGTTCACAGAACATTGTATAGACTTAGTGATTTTCGACGTTGTACTGAGGTTGTGTGTCACATAGACACTCGAAACATCTCAGGTCCTGAGCTGTAGCTTCTGACCTAATTTGTACTGGTATCTGTGTATTATCACAGTCAGGGATTTTCTTATGCTGAACTTAGATTCAGTAGTATGGGAGTTTTGTGATTTTTGTGGAGGATCTGCTGATGGTCCCTACTTAGTGTCGTTATATTATCTCCTTGTTCCTGATTCTGTGTCGCAGTTGCTTGTTATATTGCTATTGGGCTTAGCATTCTTTTTATTGTTCAAGCAGACTGTTCTGGTTGCCAGTCGGTCAAGAAGTTAGTTTATTTGAGGACTTTGTCAGTCACTTGTTTAAGTCTAGTCGACTCTTCAGACATAACGAACTACTTAGAGCACTTACACACATACACACTTGTACATATTTGTAATATCTTATTAAATGTTAATGTACCAGACGGTACTTAAGAATTATAAATGTGATATGTGCTTTCAGCACAATAATATTGAACTCGAGAGATGTGATATTATTTTGATTACTGCGATTAATTTAATTTAATTTAATTTGATAATATACCTCTAGACTTAATAAATTTATTAAATTTTAATTTCTCTAGTTAGTAGCCTACCAGTTGTAATCCTGAAGCACTATTGAATAATACTGAATTCTAATGGATAATTGGACAAGGATACTGACTACTTGTTACGAAAACCCAGTAACAGGCTGGATGCTAGAAGGGCAGTCCTTTCTAGTATTACCTGGAGATCTCTAAGCTTTTAGAATCGCGTTTTTTGTAACAAATAGGGGCCTGTCTGGGAGGCTCTTGATCCAAGGTGTTGGAGAAATTGTCCAGTTTGACCATAGAGTTGATCAAACACTTTGAGTACTTTCCTAATCTGAAGACTTTGAGTTTAGTCTTGTACAACATACCAGGTGGATGTATGTACCTGACTGAGTCTCTTGATCCAAGGAGATGGAAATACTGTTTGAGTTCTAACTCTAAGACGACCAACATTAAAATTCCTATTAGGATTATAGTTTCCCATAATCACTCTCTCGTAGTACAATTATTTTCGTGATGTATGCCAAAGTGAAACAGTTAATTGATACTCTGACTTTGTCTAAGTTAAGTACATTAAATCTTCAGACGTGTTGGCGAGTAGCCAAATATCTCGGTGTGACGTATAACAGGAATTACACCGCAGAAACTGTCAGAGCGTTAATTAAAGATATATTGTTTCCTGCTCATACAGAGATGTCTGATTATGATTCAGATTCAGAAATCCAAGTGTCACAATTAGGAAGTATGACTCTATTTGATGAAGAAGAAAGAGCAACTAAGGCAGAAGTGAGCCTAGTGTCTGAGCCTAGTGTAGCTCAGTTCTCGCTCACGCCTTCCCTCCTAACTGGTAGTATGACTAAGCCTCAGGCTAGTACTGTGTATGCTACACCTGTATCTACTTATCCTAGACCAGATCTATCAGGTGGAGTGAGACTCCAGCTATGAGGTGGAGTGAGATTCAAGCTATCACGTGGAGTGAGACTCAAGCTATCAGGTGGAGTGAGACTCCAGCTATCACGTTTAGTGAGACTCCAGCTATCAGATGCAGTGAGACTCCAGCTATCACGTTTAGTGAGACTCCAGCTATCAGGTGGAGTGAGACTCCAGCTATCACGTTTAGTGAGACTCCAGCTATCAGGTGGAGTGAGACTCCAGCTATCACGTTTAGTGAGACTCCAGCTATCAGGTGGAGTGAGACTCCAGCTATCACGTTTAGTGAGACTCCAGCTATCAGGTGGAGTGAGACTCCAGCTATCAGGTGGAATGAGACTCCAGCTATCACGTTTAGTGAGACTCCAGCTATCAGGTGGAGTGAGACTCCAGCTATCACGTTTAGTGAGACTCCAGCTATCAGGTGGAGTGAGACTCCAGCTATCACGTTTAGTGAGACTCCAGCTATCAGGTGGAGTGAGACTCCAGCTATCAGGTAGAGTGAAACTCCAGCTATGAGGTGGAGTGAAACTCCAGCTATCAGGTGGAGTGAGACTCCAGCTATCAGGTGGAGTGAAACTCCAGCTATCACGTGGAGTGAGACTCCAGCTATCAGGTGGAGTGAGACTCCAGCTATCAGGTCCAACACAACTAACAACGTGTCATTTTTCATGTTAATAACACACAATAATAACACACAATAATAACATACAATAATAACATACAATAATAACATACAATAATAACATACAATAATAACATACAATAATAACATACAATAATAACATACAATAATAACATACAATAATAACATACAATAATAACACACAATAATAACATACAATAATAACATACAATAATAACATACAATAATAACATACAATAATAACACACAATAATAACATACAATAATAACATACAATAATAACACACAATAATAACATACAATAATAACATACAATAATAACACACAATAATAACATACAATAATAACACACAATAATAACACACAATAATAACATACAATAATAACATACAATAATAACATACAATAATAACACACAATAATAACATACAATAATAACATACAATAATAACATACAATAATAACACACAATAATAACATACAATAATAACATACAATAATAACATACAATAATAACATACAATAATAACATACAATAATAACATACAATAATAACATACAATAATAACACACAATAATAACATACAATAATAACACACAATAATAACATACAATAATAACATACAATAATAACATACAATAATAACATACAATAATAACACACAATAATAACAATAATAACATACAATAATAACATACAATAATAACATACAATAATAACATACAATAATAACATACAATAATAACATACAATAATAACATACAATAATAACATACAATAATAACACACAATAATAACATACAATAATAACATACAATAATAACATACAATAATAACATACAATAATAACATACAATAATAACACACAATAATAACATACAATAATAACACACAATAATAACATACAATAATAACATACAATAATAACATACAATAATAACATACAATAATAACACACAATAATAACACACAATAATAACATACAATAATAACACACAATAATAACACACAATAATAACATACAATAATAACACACAATAATAACATACAATAATAACACACAATAATAACATACAATAATAACATACAATAATAACACACAATAATAACACACAATAATAACATACAATAATAACACACAATAATAACATACAATAATAACACACAATAATAACACACAATAATAACATACAATAATAACACACAATAATAACATACAATAATAACACACAATAATAACATACAATAATAACATACAATAATAACATACAATAATAACATACAATAATAACACACAATAATAACATACAATAATAACACACAATAATAACATACAATAATAACATACAATAATAACACACAATAATAACATACAATAATAACATACAATAATAACACACAATAATAACATACAATAATAACACACAATAATAACATACAATAATAACACACAATAATAACATACAATAATAACACACAATAATAACACACAATAATAACACACAATAATAACATACAATAATAACATACAATAATAACATACAATAATAACATACAATAATAACACACAATAATAACATACAATAATAACATACAATAATAACATACAATAATAACACACAATAATAACATACAATAATAACACACAATAATAACATACAATAATAACACACAATAATAACATACAATAATAACACACAATAATAACATACAATAATAACATACAATAATAACATACAATAATAACACACAATAATAACATACAATAATAACATACAATAATAACATACAATAATAACACACAATAATAACATACAATAATAACACACAATAATAACATACAATAATAACACACAATAATAACACACAATAATAACATACAATAATAACATACAATAATAACATACAATAATAACATACAATAATAACACACAATAATAACATACAATAATAACATACAATAATAACATACAATAATAACATACAATAATAACACACAATAATAACATACAATACAACAATAATAACATACAATAATAACATACAATAATAACATAATAACAATAATAACATACAATAATAACATACAATAATAACATACAATAATAACATACAATAATAACATACAATAATAACATACAATAATAACACACAATAATAACACACTAATAACACACAATAATAACATACAATAATAACATACAATAATAACATACAATAATAACATAATAATAACAACAATAATAACATAATAACAACAATAATAACATACAATAATAACAACAATAATAACATACAATAATAACATACAATAATAACATACAATAATAACATACAATAATAACATACAATAATAACACACAATAATAACATACAATAATAACATACAATAATAACACACAATAATAACAACAATAATAACATAATAACAACAATAATAACACACAATAATAACATATAATAACACACAATAATAACATACAATAATAACAAATAACATACAATAATAACATACATATAATAACACACAATAATAACATACAATAATAACATACAATAATAACATAATAACACACAATAATAACATACAATAATAACACACAATAATAACATACAATAATAACATACAATAATAACATACAATAATAACATACAATAATAACATACAATAATAACACACAATAATAACATACAATAATAACATACAATAATAACATACAATAATAACATACAATAATAACATACAATAATAACATACAATAATAACATAATAACAACAATAATAACATACAATAATAACATACAATAATAACACACAATAATAACATACAATAATAACATAATAACAATAATAACATAATAACAATAATAACATACAATAATAACATACAATAATAACATACAATAATAACAAATAATAACATACAATAATAACATACAATAATAACATACAATAATAACATACAATAATAACATACAATAATAACATACAATAATAACATACAATAATAACATACAATAATAACATACAATAATAACATACAATAATAACATACAATAATAACATAATAACAATAATAACATACAATAATAACATACAATAATAACATACAATAATAACATACAATAATAACATACAATAATAACATACAATAATAACATACAATAATAACATACAATAATAACATACAATAATAACATACAATAATAACATACAATAATAACATACAATAATAACATACAATAATAACATACAATAATAACATACACAATAATAACATACAATAATAACACACAATAATAACATACAATAATAACATACAATAATAACATACAATAATAACATACAATAATAACATACAATAATAACAACATATAATAACATACAATAATAACATAATAACATAATAACAATAATAACATACAATAATAACATACACAATAATAACATACAATAATAACATACAATAATAACATACAATAATAACATACAATAATAACATACAATAATAACATACAATAATAACATACAATAATAACATACAATAATAACATACAATAATAACATACAATAATAACATACAATAATAACATACAATAATAACATACAATAATAACATACAATAATAACATACAATAATAACATACAATAATAACATACAATAATAACATACAATAATAACATACAATAATAACAATAATAACATACAATAATAACATACAATAATAACATACAATAATAACATACAATAATAACATACAATAATAACATACAATAATAACATACAATAATAACATACAATAATAACATACAATAATAATAACATACAATAATAACATACAATAATAACATACAATAATAACATACAATAATAACATACAATAATAACATACAATAATAACATACAATAATAACATACAATAATAACACACAATAATAACATACAATAATAACATACAATAATAACATACAATAATAACATACAATACAATAATAACACACAATAATAACATACAATAATAACATACAATAATAACATACAATAATAACATACAATAATAACATACAATAATAACATACAATAATAACATACAATAATAACACACAATAATAACATACAATAATAACATACAATAATAACATACAATAATAACATACAATACAATAATAACATACAATAATAACATACAATAATAACATACAATAATAACATACAATAATAACATACAATAATAACATACAATAATAACATAATAACACACAATAATAACATACAATAATAACATAATAACATACAATAATAACATACAATAATAACATACAATAATAACACACAATAATAACATACAATAATAACATACAATAATAACATAATAACATACAATAATAACATACAATAATAACATACAATAATAACATACAATAATAACAATAATAACATACAATAATAACATACAATAATAACATACAATAATAACATACAATAATAACATACAATAATAACAACAATAATAACACACAATAATAACATACAATAATAACATACAATAATAACATACAATAATAACATACAATAATAACATACAATAATAACAACAATAATAACATACAATAATAACATACAATAATAACATACAATAATAACACACAATAATAACATACAATAATAACATACAATAATAACATACAATAATAACATACAATAATAACATACAATAATAACATACAATAATAACATACAATAATAACATACAATAATAACACACAATAATAACATACAATAATAACATACAATAATAACATACAATAATAACATACAATAATAACATACAATAATAACATACAATAATAACATACAATAATAACATACAATAATAACATACAATAATAACATACAATAATAACATACAATAATAACATACAATAATAACATACAATAATAACATACAATAATAACATACAATAATAACATACAATAATAACATACAATAATAACATACAATAATAACACACAATAATAACATACAATAATAACATACAATAATAACATACAATAATAACATACAATAATAACATACAATAATAACATACAATAATAACATACAATAATAACATACAATAATAACATACAATAATAACATACAATAATAACATACAATAATAACATACAATAATAACATACAATAATAACATACAATAATAACATACAATAATAACATACAATAATAACATACAATAATAACATACAATAATAACATACAATAATAACATACAATAATAACATACAATAATAACATACAATAATAACATACAATAATAACATACAATAATAACATACAATAATAACATACAATAATAACATACAATAATAACATACAATAATAACATACAATAATAACATACAATAATAACATACAATAATAACATACAATAATAACATACAATAATAACATACAATAATAACATACAATAATAACATACAATAATAACATACAATAATAACATACAATAATAACATACAATAATAACATACAATAATAACATACAATAATAACATACAATAATAACATACAATAATAACATACAATAATAACATACAATAATAACATACAATAGTAACATACAATAATAACATACAATAATAACATACAATAATAACATACAATAATAACATACAATAATAACATACAATAATAACATACAATAATAACACAATAATAACATACAATAATAACATACAATAATAACATACAATAATAACATACAATAATAACATACAATAATAACACACAATAATAACATACAATAATAACATACAATAATAACATACAATAATAACATACAATAATAACATACAATAATAACATACAATAATAACATACAATAATAACATACAATAATAATAACATACAATAATAACATACAATAATAACATACAATAATAACATACAATAATAACATACAATAATAACATACAATAATAACATACAATAATAACATACAATAATAACATACAATAATAACATACAATAATAACATACAATAATAACATACAATAATAACACACAATAATAACATACAATAATAACATACAATAATAACATACAATAATAACATACAATAATAACATACAATAATAACATACAATAATAACATACAATAATAACATACAATCTCTTTCATTGAAAAGTAACAACTCACATGAAACATTGTTTTGTAATTAATTATGGGTTCAATGATTCGTTAATAATAATAATAATAATAATAATAATAATAATAATAATAATGATAATAATAATAATAATAATTATTATTATTATTATTATTATTATTATTATAATAATAATTATAATACTACTACTACTACTACTAATAATAATAATAATAATATTGATATAATAATAATAATAATAATTATTATTATTATTATTATTATTATTATTATTATTACTATAATACTAATAATAATAATAATGTTAATAATAATAATAATAATAATAATAATAATAATAATAATAATAATAATAATAATAATAATAATTATTATTATTATTATAATAATAATAATAATAATAATAATAATTATTATTATTATTATTATTATTATTATTATAATTATAATGTTAATAATAATAATAATAATAATAATAATAATAATAATAATAATAATAATAATAATAATAATAATAATAATAATAATATCTTTATTTCTACATATACAGGTACAAGATACATAGAACTCGTTGACACGTTGTGGCCCGGTGGCCTGGTGGCTAAAGCTCCCGCTTCACACACGGAGGGCCCGGGTTCGATTCCCGGCGGGTGGAAACATTTCGACACGTTTCCTTACACCTGTTGTTCTGTTCACCTAGCAGCAAATAGGTACCTGGGTGTTAGTCGACTGGTGTGGGTCGCATCCTGGGGGACAAGATTAAGGACCCCAATGGAAATAAGTTAGACAGTCCTCGATGACGCACTGACTTTCTTGGGTTATCCTGGGTGGCTAACCCTCCGGGGTTAAAAATCCGAACGAAATCTTATCTTATCTTATATATAAAGCCGCTTGTGAGGCAGAGCATTTCTGGCAATTTAAGTCAATTTTGTCCCAGGATGCGACCCAGACCTGTCGACTAATACCCTGGTACATATTTTATTGATAGGTGAACATGGACAGCAGGTCTCTTATGGAAACATTCTAACGTTTCTATCCGTACCGGGGATCGACCCCCCAGATCTCAGTCTGTGACACCTTTAAATACGACCAGAAAAAAAAAAAACACAAGCGAAGAGGGAAATGCCGGAGAATACGTTAATGAGTCGCCTATATGCACTGAATTACCGAACACCACAAATCATGTAGGTGAAGTTCTTGCAGTCAGTACCTGGTTGTTGTGCTTGTATATAAGACGGTGGGTACAACTTCCCAGCTGTTCAAAAACCGGTTAATGGAAGTCAGACATTTTCTTGAAAACCTATCAGAGCCAACCTCAAATATCTTACTGCTTGGAGACGTCAATCAGAGACCTGGTTAATGGAAGCATATAGCCAGGACTGTAACTGCAGAGTGGTTCCCAGAGACTAGCGTGGATCAACAGTCAAGTCGGCAAATTACATAAGAACATAAGAAAGAAGGAACACTGCAGCAGGCCTACTGGCCCATGCGAGGCAAGTCCAAGTCACCTCCTGGCTTAAACCTTAAACCCACCTAGTCAGGTCCGGTCACATCTACTTATGGAAGGAGCACGGCATCAGACCTATTAGCACAAGCTAGTCAGGTCTAACTCACACCCACCCACACCCACTCATGTATTTATCTAACCTATTTTTAAAACTACACAACGTTTTAGTTTCTATGACGGTACTCGGGAGTTTGGTCCACTCATCCACAACTCTATTGCCAAACCAGTGCTTTTCTATATCCTTCTTGAATCTGAATTTTTCCAACTTAAAACCATTGCTGTAAGTCCTGTTTTGGTTAGATATTTTTAGCGCGCTATTTATATTTCCTTCATTTATTCCTGTTTTCCATTTATACACCTCAGTCACATCACCTCTAATTCTACACCTTTCAAGAGAGTGCAGATTCAAGGACCTCAGTTTATCCTCATAGGGAAGATTTCTGATGGTATAAACCTTGGTAATAAATACCGACAAGCTGGTTTAGAAAAACACGATGCCAACATATACCAGCCTGTTTCAGAATCAGTGTTAAGTAAAAGGACACAAGTGCAACTAATGTGACATTTATTGTGGCAACGTTTCGCTCTCCAGGAGCTTTATCAAGCCATTACAAACAATACATGGACACAGAGGGTATATAAAGGCTCAGAGTGAGGTGAATACTAGTGAGGTACCATTTCGATGTTCACTAGTGGTAGTAGTAGTAGTAGTAGTAGTGGTAGTTACAAAAGTAATACAATATGGTAGAGCAATTAATTCGTACATGAGTAAAAGGATATAAAAGCTATTACTTGGGTAACATAAAAATAGGTTGGACAAATATAAACTGGAATGAGGCAGGTTGTTTCAGTGTTCACTCTCTGTGCTTTGTGTAGTATAACAGGAGAGACTATGTGATGGCAGGGTTTACTGTTTTCAGGAGGATTCTTGCTAAGACTTCGGAGATGGTGAAGCTGCCGTTGTTTTGTTTAATTGTATTCGAAACAGCGATCAGTGCTGATTCAAGGCACCATCTCCGAAGTCTTAGCAAGAATCCTCCTGAAAACAGTAAACCCTGCCATCACATAGTCTCTCCTGTTATACTACACAAAGCACAGAGAGTGAACACTGAAACAACCTGCCTCATTCCAGTTTATATTTGTCCAACCTATTTTTATGTTACCCAAGTAATAGCTTTTATATCCTTTTACTCATGTACGAATTAATTGCTCTACCATATTGTATTACTTTTGTAACTACCACTACTACTACTACTACTACTACCACTAGTGAACATCGAAATGGTACCTCACTAGTATTCACCTCACTCTGAGCCTTTATATACCCTCTGTTTGTAATGGCTTGATAAAGCTCCTGGAGAGCGAAACGTTGCCACAATAAATGTCACATTAGTTGCACTTGTGTCCTTTTACTTTACATATTGTCGGTAATTCTACCAACTTTATTACAGAATCAGTGTTACTTCAAAGCACCCAAACTTTTCTTCAAAAGGCTCGTAGCATCTTACGAAAATCAGAACAAGGCAAGAAACTACTGAAACTTTTACCAGGTCAACAGAAACCAGCACGCTTGTATGGCCTTCCTAAGATCACATAAGCCTGGCATCCCACCAAGTCATATCACTTCGGGCATAAAGAGTGCACCACCTTGCCAAATACCTTTCGGCACTTCTGGGCACCATCACTCAAGTCCACTTCAAACACTCAGGTGACCTTCTCTCTCGAATTTCCGACCTGAATGTTAAAAATAAAAGCATGGCTTCCTTCGATGTCACAGCCCTCTTTACCAACGTTCCTACTGACGCTGCAATAAACATTCTGAAACGGAGGTTCACTAAAAACTACGACCTCCCTTTACCTTCTCTAGATTTTATCAGTCTAGTGGATCTGTGTGTGAATTTCAACTTCTTCAAGTATCAGGACAATTGTCAGAAACATAACTTTGGGATGGCAATGGGCAGCTCAGTGCTGTGCCTGCCAACCTCTTCGTGAAAAATATAGACAGAGAAATTCAGCACCATCATTCCCAACACCGTTACCTGGCTAAGATAAACCATATCCCCTTCCGGGATTGAACCCGCGGTCATAGAGTCTCAAAACTCCAGACCGTCGCGTTAGCCACTAGACCAGCTAGCCACAATAAGATTCATCCAACTAGGTATATTTCTACACCATAGGAAGGTTAGCACAGGCACCACTGTGACCACAAATGCAAGTTTTTACAGACGAATCTCCGGGTTCAATCCCGGCCGGGGGTATGGTTTGTTTGCAATCGTGTCATTACGATTTCTTGAGTCATGTTGACGGCTGTGAGGGGACTTGAGCTAGAGTTCGTCACGGCCACGCTAGCTGGATTCGTCTGTACAAAACTTGCATTTGTGGTCACAGTGGTGCCTGTGCTAACCTTCCTATGGTGTGAGAAATATACCTAGTTGGACAGATCTTATTGTGGCTAGCTGGTCTAGTGGCTAACGCGACGGGCTGGAGTTTTGAGACTCTATGACCGCGGGTTCAATCCCGGCCGGGGGCATGGTTTGTTTGCAATCGTGTCATTACGATTTCTTGAGTCATCCTGGCTAAGATACGTTGATGATATATTAGTTTTCCATCCGAGACGTCTATTCCTTCCGTCAGGAAGGAATAGACTCCGAAGTGTCCCTGTTTGCAGATGACGTGAAGTTGATGAGAAGAATTCATTCGATCGAAGACCAGGCAGAACTACAAAAGGATCTGGACAGGCTGCAGACCTGGTCCAGCAATTGGCTCCTGGAGTTCAATCCCACCAAGTGCAAAGTCATGAAGATTGGGGAAGGGCAAAGAAGACCGCAGACGGGCCAGAGACTACAAACCTCACTCAAGGAAAAAGATCTTGGGGTGAGTATAACACCAGGCACATCTCCTGAAGCGCACATCAACCAAATAACTGCTGCAGCATATGGGCGCCTTGCAAACCTCAGAACATCATTCCGACATCTTAATAAGGAATCGTTCAGCACTCTGTACACCGTGTGCGTTAGGCCCATATTGGAGTATGCGGCACCAGTTTGGAACCCACACTAGCCAAGCACGTAAAGAAACTAGAGAAATTGCAAAGGTTTGCAACAAGACTAGTCCCAGAGCTAAGAGGTATGTCCTACGAGGAGAGATTAAGGAAATCAACCTTACGACACTGGAGGACCAGAAGAGATGAGGGACATGATAACGACATACAAAATACTGAGGAGGAATTGACAAGGTGGACAAAGACAGGATGTTCCAGAGATGGGACACAGCAACAAAGGGGACACAGTTGGAAGTTGAAGAACACAGATGTATCACAGGGATGTTAGGAGTATTTCTTCAGTCACTTGGAAGTAGTCAGGAAGTGGAATAGTTTGGGAAGCGATGTAGTGGGAGGCAGGATCCATACATAGCTTTAACTAGCAGAGAGTATGATAAAGCTCACTAGTAGTGACTAGTGAAGAAGTGACCAGTAAGAGAGGCAGGGCCAGGAGCTTGGACTCGACCCTGCAACCTCAACTAGGTTGGAAATTGAGTACACACACACATTACATACACACACACACACACACATACACACACACACACACACACACACACACACACACACACACACACACACACACACACACACACACACACACGTATACACACACACACACGTGTACACACACACGTGCACACACACATACACACACACACACACACACACACACATACACACACACACACACACACACACACAGGTGAGACAGTGTAGTGGGAGTCTCAAGCTCCAGGCTCCGAGGATCTTAGTGCTTTTAGGGCGTGTTTTAGCAGCTAAAGCAACCAGTGTT
>NC_091317.1:6118585-6139195 GCF_038502225.1 Cherax quadricarinatus
CGGATGGAATCTCGAATAAACATGAGAGTGGAATAGAAAGAATCAGTGAAAAATCCCCAGAACATCATAGCAGTCTTGCAGAAACAAAACTCGCTGAGATAATAACAGACACAATCTTCCCAACAGGATATCAGATCCTGAGGAAGATAGAAGGAGTAGAGGGAGGAGGTTGCACTGCTCATAAAACACCAAGGGGTGGGGATTTGAGGAAATGGAAGGCATGGACATGATTGGAGAAAGAGACTACATTGTAGGTACAATTCAGTCCGGAGAACATAAAGTAGTCATTGGAGGGTGATGTATACCCACCAGCAGAACTGCAGGGAGGCCAAGAGGAGATACGAGAAAACAACAGGGTGATGGTGGACTGACACTGGCTGAGGTGGCAAGAAGAGCTCACTCAGGCAGAGCAAAGTTACTGGTAATGGGTCGATTTCAGCACAGGGAGATCGACTGGGAAAACCTGGAGCCCACATGAATCCCAGAAACATGGAGAGCCAAGATGATGGATGTGGTGCCTTGAAAACCTCAGCCATGCAACATGTCAGGGGACACAACCAGAGAGAGGAGGGACGGGGAGCCAGCAAGACTGGATCTTGTGTTGACCTGAGCAGTTCAGACATCGAGGACATCACTTACGAGAGGCCTTGGAGCTAGCGATCATGTGGTTCTGAGTTTTGACTATATAGTAGAGTTACAAGTGGAGGTAAGGGTAACAGGAACGGAAGGGGACAGGCCAAACATATAAAGGGGGACTACACAGGTATGAAAGAAACTTCCTGCAGGAGGTTCAGTGGGACAGAGAAATGGTAGGAAAATCAGTAAAGCGAGATGATGGAATATGTAGCAAAGTGCAAGGAGGCAGAGGAAGAAGTTTGTTCAGGGAAAGCAGAAATAATAGGAAGACCAAGACAGTCCTTGGTTTGCCCGAGTGTGGAGGAGGCAAAACTAAGTGCAACAGAGAATGGAAAAGGTACAGGAGGCATAGGACCCAGGAAAACAAGGAGATTAGTAGAAGAGCCAGAAACGAGTATGCACAGATAAGGAGGGAGGCCCAGCGACAGTATGAAAACGACATAGCATCGAAAGTCAAATCTGACCCGAAACTGCTGTATAGCCACATTAGGAGGAAGACAACAGTCAAGGACCAGGTGATAAGGCTGAGGAAAGAAGGTGGAGAACTCACAAGAAACGATCAAGAGGTATGTGAGGAGCTCAACACGAGATTTAAGGAAGTATTTACAGTAGAGACAGGAAGGACTCTGGGGGGACAGACCAGATGGGGACACCAGCAAGGAATACACCAACAAGTGTTGGACGACATACATACAGATGAGGAGGAGGTGAAGAAACTGCTAAGGGACATCGATACCTCAAAGGCAATGGGACCAGACAACATCTCCCCGTGGGTCCTTAGAGAGGGAGCAGATATGTTGTGCGTGCCACTTACCACAATCTTCAACACATCCCTGGAAACTGGGCAACTACCTGAAGTATGGAAGACGGCAAATGTAGTTCCCATTTTTAAAAAAGGAGACAGAAAAGAGGCACTAAACTATAGACCTGTGTCATTGACGTGTATAGTATGCAAAATTATGGAGAAGATTATCAGGAGGAAAGTGGTGGAGCACCTGGAACGGAACAGGAGTATAAATGCCAGCCAGCACGGATTCACGGAAGGCAAATCCTGTGTCACAAACCTTCTGGAGTTTTATGATAAAATAACAGAAGTAAGACAAGAGAGAGAGGGGTGGGTTGATTGCATCTTCTTGGACTGCAAGAAGGCCTTTGACACAGTTCCTCACAAGAGATTAGTGCAGAAGCTAGAGCATCAGGCGCATATAACAGGAAGGGCACTGCAATGGATCAGAGAATACCTGACAGGGAGGCAACAACGAGTCATGGTACGTAATGATGTATCACAGTGGGCACCTGTGACGAGCGGGGTCCCACAGGGGTCGGTCCTAGGACCAGTGCTATTTTTGGTATATGTGAACGACATGACGGAAGGGTTAGACTCAGAAGTGTCCCTGTTTGCAGATGATGTGAAGTTAATGAGGAGAATTAAATCTGATGAGGACCAGGCAGGACTTCAAAGAGACCTGGACAGACTGGACACCTGGTCCAGCAAATGGCTTCTCGAATTTAATCCTGCCAAATGCAAAGTCATGAAGATGGGGGAGGGGCACAGAAGACCACAGACAGAGTATAGGCTAGGTGGCCAAAGACTGCAAACCTCACTCAAGGAGAAAGATCTTGGGGTGAGTATAACACCGAGCATGTCTCCGGAAGCACACATCAATCAGATAACTGCTGCAGCATATGGGCGCCTGGCAAACCTGAGAACAGCATTCCGATACCTTAGTAAGGAATCATTCAAGACACTGTACACCGTGTATGTCAGGCCCATACTGGAGTATGCAGCACCTGTTTGGAACCCGCACTTGATAAAGCACGTCAAGAAACTAGAGAAAGTACAAAGGTTTGCGACAAGGTTAGTTCCAGAGCTAAGGGGAATGTCCTATGAGGAAAGATTAAGGGAAATCGGCCTGACCACACTGGAGGACAGGAGGGTCAGGGGAGACATGATAACGACATATAAAATACTGCGTGGAATAGACAAGGTGGACAAAGACAGGATGTTCCAGGGAGGGGACACAGAAACAAGAGGCCACAATTGGAAGTTGAAGACACAAATGAGTCAGAGAGATAGTAGGAAGTATTTCTTCAGTCATAGAGTTGTAAGGCAGTGGAATAGCCTAGAAAATGACGTAGTGGAGGCAGGAACCATACACAGTTTTAAGACGAGGTTTGATAAAGCTCATGGAGCGGGGAGAGAGAGGGCCTAGTAGCAACCGGTGAAGAGGCGGGGCCAGGAGCTAGGACTCGACCCCTGCAACCACAAATAGGTGAGTACAAATAGGTGAGTACACACACACACACACACACACACACACACACACACACACACACACACACACACACACACACACACACACGATGTCACACACATACACATACACACACACACACACACACACACACACACACACACACACACACACACACACACACACACACACACACACACACACACACACACACACTCACACACACACACACACACACACACACACACACACACACACACACACTCACACACACACACACACACACACACACACACACACACACACACACACACACACACACACACATGAGGTTGCACGAAAGAATCAAAGAGACATCCCCAGACATAATAGCACTCACAGAAACAAAACTCACCAGAATAATAAGCAGATTCAATCTTTCCATCCGGATGATCAAATCTTCAGGAAAGACAGAGGGAGGAGAGGGAGGAGGTTGCACTGCTCATTAAAAACCAGTGGGGTTTTGAGAAAATGGAAGGAATGGATGGCATGGGCAGAAGGGACTACTTAGTAGGAACAATCCAGTCCTGAGGGACATAAGGTGATAATTGCAGTAATGTACAGCCCACCCACAGAACTGCAGGAGGCCAAGGAGAAGAAGAATACGATGAGAGCAACAGAGCAATGATCGACACACTAGCCGAGGTGGCCAGGAGAGCACACATGGGGGGAGCAAAGTTACTAGTTATGGGTGATTTCAATCACAAGGAGATTGACTGGGAAAACCTGGAGCCCCATGGGGGTCCCGAAACATGGAGAGCCAAGATGATGGATGTGGTACTGGAGAACCTCATGCATCAACATGTTAGAGACACTACCAGAGAGAGAGGAGAGGATGAACCAGCAAGGTTGGACCTTGTATTCACCATGAGTAGTCCGGACATCGAGGGTATCATGTATGAAAGGCCCCTGGGAGCTAGTGATCATGTGGTTCTGTGCTTCGACTACATAGTTGAGCTCCAAGTGGAGAGAGTAGCAGGAATAGGCTGGGAAAAACCAAACTACAAAAGGGGGAACTACTCAGGCATGAGGAACTTCCTTCAAGACATTCAGTGGGAGAGGGAACTGACAGGAAAACCAGTACAAGAAATGATGGACTATGTAGCAACAAAATGCAAGGAGGCAGAGGAGAGGTTTGTTCCCAAGGGAAACAGAAATAATGGGAAGAACAGAACGAGTCCTTGGTTCACCCAAAGGTGTAGGGAGGCAAAAACTAGGTGTACTAGAGAATGGAAAAGGTACAGAAGACAGAGAACTCAGGAGAATAGAGAAATCAGCCGAAGAGCCAGAAACGAATATGCACAGATAAGAAGGGAGGCTCAGAGACAATATGAAAATGACATAGCATCAAAAGTAAAGACTGACCCGAAGCTGTTGTACAGCCACATCAGGAGGAAAACAACAGTCAAGGACCAGGTAATCAGACTGAGGAAGGGTGATGGGGAATTCACAAGAAACGACCGAGAGGTATGTCAGGAGCTCAACACAAGATTTAAAGAGGTATTTACAGTGGAAACCAGTAGGACTCCAAGAAATCAGAACAGGGGGGCACACCAGCAAGTGCTGGATGAGGTACATATAACCAAGGAGGAGGTGAAGAAGCTGCTATGCGAACTTGACACCTCAAAGGCGGTGGGACCAGACAACATCTCTCCATGGGTCCTTAAAGAGGGAGCAGAGATATTGTGTGAGCCATTAACAAAGATCTTCAACACATCATTTGAAACTGGGCAACTCCCTGAGGTATGGAAAATGGCAAATGTAGTCCCAATTTTTAAAAAGGGAGACAGACATGAGGCACTAAACTACAGACCTGTATCTCTAACGTGTATAGTATGCAAGGTCATGGAGAAGATCATCAGGAGGAGAGTGGTGGGGCACCTGGAAAGAAACAAGTGTATAATTGACAACCAGCACGGTTTCAGGGAAGGAAAATCCTGTGTCACAAACCTACTAGAGTTTTATGACAAGGTGACAGAAGTAAGACAAGAGAGAGAGGGGTGGATCGACTGCGTATTTTTGGACTGCAAGAAGGCTTTCGACACAGTTCCTCACAAGAGGTTACTGCAAAAGCTAGAGGACCAGGCACACATAACAGGAAAGGCACTGCAATGGATCAGAGAATACCTGACAGGGAGGAAACAACGAGTCATGGTACGCGACGAGGTGTCAGAGTGGGCGCCTGTGACAAGCGGGGTTCCACAGGGGTCAGTCCTAGGACCTGTGCTGTTCTTGGTATACGTGAACGACATAACGGAAGGGATAGACTCAGAAGTGTCCTTGTTTGCAGACGATGTGAAGTTAATGAGAAGAATCGAATCGGACGAGGATCAGGCAGGACTACAAAGAGATCTGGACAGGCTACAAGCCTGGTCCAGCAACTGGCTCCTTGAATTTAACCCTGCCAAATGCAAAGTCATGAAGATTGGGGAAGGGCAAAGAAGACCGCAGACACAATATAGTTTAGATGGCCAAAGACTGCAAACCTCACTAAAGGAAAAAGATCTGGGGGTGAGTATAACACCGAGCATATCTCCTGAGGCGCACATCAATCAGATAACTGCTGCAGCATACGGGCGCCTGGCAAACCTACGGATAGCGTTCCGATACCTCAGTAAGGATTCGTTTAAGACTCTGTACACCATCTACGTCAGGCCCATACTGGAGTATGCAGCACCAGTTTGGAATCCACACCTAGTCAAGCACGTCAAGAAATTAGAGAAAGTGCAAAGGTTTGCAACAAGACTAGTCCCAGAGCTACGGGGATTGTCCTATGAAGAAAGGTTGAGGGAAATCGGCCTGACGACACTGGAGGCCAGGAGGGTCAGGGGAGACATGATAACGACATATAAAATACTGCGCGGAATAGACGAGGTGGACAAAGACGGGATGTTCCAGAGATGGGACACAGACACAAGAGGTCACAATTGGAAGTTGAAGACTCAGATGAATCAAAGGGATGTTAGGAAGTATTTCTTCAGTCATAGAGTAGTCAGGCCGTGGAATAGCCTAGAAAGTGATGTGGTGGAGGCAGGAACCATACATAGTTTTAAGGCGAGGTATGATAGAGCTCATGGGGCAGAGAGAGAGAGGACCTAGTAGCAATCAGCGAAGAGGCGGGGCCAGGAGCTGTGACTCGACCCCTGCAACCACAAATAGGTGAGTACAAATAGGTGAGTACACACACACACATACACACACACGTGTACACACACACACACACACACACACACACACACACACACACACACACACACACACACACACACACACACACACACACACACACACACACACACACATGTACATGGAACCACGATTTTATTAGACAGACTTGAGATTATCGTAAATTATCCTTCTTCATGTTCTGGCTTCACACCAGTGAGCACTGGGCACGGTGCAGGGGCACGATGCAGGGGCACGATGCAGGGGCAGGGTGCAGGGGCACGATGCAGGGGCACGGTGCAGGGGCACGGTGCAGGGGCACGATGCAGGGGCACGGTGCAGGGGCACGGTGCAGGGGCACGATGCAGGGGCACGATGCAGGGGCACGGTGCAGGGGCACGATGCAGGGGCAAGGTGCAGGGGCACGATGCAGGGGCACGGTGCAGGGGCACGATGCAGGGGCACGATGCAGGGGCACGGTGCAGGGGCACGGTGCAGGGGCACGGTGCAGGGGCACGATGCAGGGGCACGATGCAGGGGCACGATGCAGGGGCACGATGCAGGGGCACGGTGCAGGGGCACGGTGCAGGAGCACGATGCAGGGGCACGGTGCAGGGGCACGGTGCAGGGGCACGATGCAGGGGCACGATGCAGGGGCACGATGCAGGGGCACGATGCAGGGGCACGGTGCAGGGGCACGGTGCAGGGGCACGATGCAGGGGCACGGTGCAGGGGCACGGTGCAGGGGCACGATGCAGGGGCACGGTGCAGGGGCACGATGCAGGGGCACGGTGCAGGGGCACGATGCAGGGGCACGGTGCAGGGGCACGATGCAGGGGCACGGTGCAGGGGCACGGTGCAGGGGCACGGTGCAGGGGCACGATGCAGGGGCACGGTGCAGGGGCACGGTGCAGGGGCACGATGCAGGGGCACGGTGCAGGGGCACGATGCAGGGGCACGGTGCAGGGGCACGGTGCAGGGGCACGGTGCAGGGGCACGGTGCAGGGGCACGGTGCAGGGGCACGGTGCAGGGGCACGGTGCAGGGGCACGATGCAGGGGCATGATGCAGGGGCACGGTGCAGGGGCACGGTACAGGGGCACGCCGCAGGCGCACGGTGCAGGGGCACGGTGCAGGGGCACGGTGCAGGGGCACGGTGCAGGGGCACGGTGCAGGGGCACGGTGCAGGGGCACGGTGCAGGGGCACGGTGCGGCGGCACGATGCAGAGGGCACGATGCAGGGGCACGGTGCAGGGGCACGGTGCAGGGGCACGGTGCAGGGGCACGGTGCAGGGGCACGATGCATAGCCACGATGCAGGGGCACGGTGCAGGGGCACGGTGCAGGGGCACGATGCAGGGGCACGGTGCAGGGGCACGATGCAGGGGCACGGTGCAGGGGCACGATGCAGGGGCACGGTGCCGGGGCACGATGCAGGGGCACGATGCAGGGGCACGATGCAGGGGCACGGTGCAGGGGCACGGTGCAGGGGCACGGTGCAGGGGCACGGTGCAGGGGCACGGTGCAGGGGCACGGTGCAGGGGCACGGTGCAGGGGCACGGTGCAGGGGCACGGTGCAGGGGCACGGTGCAGGGGCACGGTGCAGGGGCACGATGCAGGGGCACGGTGCAGGGGCACGATGCATAGCCACGATGCAGGAGCACGATGCAGGGGCACGGTGCAGGGGCACGATGCAGGGGCACGGTGCAGGGGCACGATGCAGGGGCACGATGCAGGGGCACGATGCAGGGGCACGATGCAGGGGCACGATGCAGGGGCACGATGCAGGGGCACGATGCAGGGGCACGGTGCATAGCCACGATGCAGGGGCACGATGCAGGGGCACGGTGCAGGGGCACGATGCATAGCCACGATGCAGGGGCACGGTGCTGGGGCACGGTGCAGGGGCACGATGCAGGGGCACGGTGCAGGGGCACGATGCAATGGCACGGTGCAGGGGCACGATGCAGGGGCACGATGCAGGGGCACGATGCAGGGGCACGGTGCAGGGGCACGATGCAGGGGCACGATGCAGGGGCACGATGCAGGGGCACGATGCAGGGGCACGGTGCAGGGGCACGATACAGGGGCACGATGCAGGGGCACGATGCAGGGGCACGGTGCAGGGGCACGATGCAGGGGCACGCTGCAGGGGCACGGTGCAGGGGCACGATGCAGAGGCACGATGCAGGGGCAAGGTGCAGGGGCACGATGCAGGGGCACGATGCAGGGGCACGATGCAGGGGCACGGTGCAGGGGCACGATGCAGGGGCACGATGCAGGGGCACGGTGCAGGGGCACGATGCATAGCCACGATGCAGGGGCACGGTGCAGGGGCACGGTGCAGGGGCACGATGCAGGGGCACGGTGCAGGGGCACGATGCAGGGGCACGGTGCACGGGCACGGTGCAGGGGCACGGTACAGGGGCACGGTGCAGAGGGCACGGTGCAGGGGCACGGTGCATGGGCACGGTGCAGGGGCACGGTACAGGGGCACGGTGCAGGGAGCACGGTACAGGGGCACGGTGCAGGGGCACGGTACAGGGGCACGGTGCAGGGGCACGATGCAGGGGCACGCTGCAGGGGCACGGTGCAGGGGCACGATGCAGGGGCACGATGCAGGGGCACGATGCAGGGGCACGATGCATAGCCACGATGCAGGGGCACGATGCAGGGGCACTGTGCAGGGGCACGATGCAGGGGCACGGTGCAGGGGCACGATGCAGGGGCACGATGCAGGGGCACGATGCAGGGGCACGATGCAGGGGCACGATGCAGGGGCACGATGCAGGGGCACGATGCAGGGGCACGGTGCAGGGGCACGATGCAGGGGCACGATGCAGGGGCACGGTGCAGGGGCACGATGCATAGCCACGATGCAGGGGCACGGTGCTGGGGCACGGTGCAGGGGAACGATGCAGGGGCACGGTGCAGGGGCACGATGCAGGGGCACGGTGCAGGGGCACGATGCAGGGGCACGGTGCAGGGGCACGATGCAGGGGCACGGTGCAGGGGCACGATGCAGGGGCACGGTGCAGGGGCACGATGCAGGGGCACGGTGCAGGGGCACGATGCAGGGGCACGGTGCAGGGGCACGATGCAGGGGCACGGTGCAGGGGCACGGTACAGGGGCACGGTGCAGGGGACACGGTACAGGGGCACGGTGCAGGGGACACGGTGCAGGGGGCGCGGTGCAGGGGCACGTTGCAGGGGCACGGTGCAGGGGCACGGTGCAGGGGCACGGTACAGGGGCACGGTGCAGGAAGCACAGTACAGGGGCACGGCGCAGGGGGCACGGTGCAGGAAGGACGGTGCAAAGGGCATGGTGTTGGAGGCACGTCGCAAGGGTGCACTCGCTAGCGCACCCTGAAGGGACATCCTACAGGGCTAGGTTAGGGTGCCACTCTAGAATAACATCCTACATGGGCAACCTGGAGAATGCGACATTCTGAATATTTTCGTCATCATTCAGTCACATTCTCAAGGTTGAGCAAAAGTAATGAAGGAAAATGTGTCTGACATAACAGAGATCCACCACAGTTTTACTGCATCTCAAACTTGTAATATGTGTAGAAAAATATGAAGATATACGAATATATAAAATGTATAGTACGTACTCACAGGTAGTGACTGTATCAACACACACTGCTAGTGACTGTATCAACACACACTGGTAGTGACTGTATCAACACACACTGGTAGTGACTGTATCAACACACACTGGTAGTGACTGTATCAACACACACTGGTAGTGACTGTATCAACACACACTGCTAGTGACTGTATCAACACACACTAGTAGTGACTGTATCAACACACACTAGTAGTGACTGTATCAACACACACTGCTAGTGACTGTATCAACACACACTGGTAGTGACTGTATCAACACACACTGGTAGTGACTGTATCAACACACACTGCTAGTGACTGTATCAACACACACTGGTAGTGACTGTATCAACACACACTGGTAGTGACTGTATCAACACACACTGCTAGTGACTGCATCAACACACACTGGTAGTGACTGTATCAACACACACTGGTAGTGACTGTATCAACACACACTGGTAGTGACTAGTAGACTGTATCAACACACACTTGTAGTGACTGTATCAACACACACTGGTAGTGACTGTATCAACACACACTGGTAGTGACTGTATCAACACACACTGGTAGTGACTGTATCAACACACACTGGTAGTGACTGTATCAACACACACTGGTAGTGACTGTATCAACACACACTGGTAGTGACTGTATCAACACACACTGGTAGTGACTGTATCAACACACACTGGTAGTGACTGTATCAACACACACTGGTAGTGACTGTATCAACACACACTGGTAGTGACTGTATCAACACACACTGGTAGTGACTGTATCAACACACACTGGTAGTGACTGTATCAACACACACTGGTAGTGACTGTATCAACACACACTGGTAGTGACTGTATCAACACACACTGGTAGTGACTGTATCAACACACACTGGTAGTGACTGTATCAACACACACTGGTAGTGACTGTATCAACACACACTGGTAGTGACTGTATCAACACACACTGGTAGTGACTGTATCAACACACACTGGTAGTGACTGTATCAACACACACTGGTAGTGACTGTATCAACACACACTGGTAGTGACTGTATCAACACACACTTGTAGTGACTGTATCAACACACACTGGTAGTGACTGTATCAACACACACTTGTAGTGACTGTATCAACACACACTGGTAGTGACTGTATCAACACACACTTGTAGTGACTGTATCAACACACACTGGTAGTGACTGTATCAACACACACTGGTAGTATCAACACACACTGAGTGACTGTATCAACACACACTTGTAGTGACTGTATCAACACACACTGGTAGTGACTGTATCAACACACACTTGTAGTGACTGTATCAACACACACTGGTAGTGACTGTATCAACACACACTGGTAGTGACTGTATCAACACACACTGGTAGTGACTGTATCAACACACACTTGTAGTGACTGTATCAACACACACTGGTAGTGACTGTATCAACACACACTTGTAGTGACTGTATCAACACACACTGGTAGTGACTGTATCAACACACACTTGTAGTGACTGTATCAACACACACTGGTAGTGACTGTATCAACACACACTTGTAGTGACTGTATCAACACACACTGGTAGTGACTGTATCAACACACACTGGTAGTGACTGTATCAACACACACTGGTAGTGACTGTATCAACACACACTGGTAGTGACTGTATCAACACACACTGGTAGTGACTGTATCAACACACACTTGTACTGTATCAACACACACTGGTAGTGACTGTATCAACACACTGGTTGTGACTGGTAGTGACTGTATCAACACACACTTGTAGTGACTGTATCAACACACACTGGTAGTGACTGTATCAACACACACTTGTAGTGACTGTATCAACACACACTGGTAGTGACTGTATCAACACACACTGGTAGTGACTGTATCAACACACACTGGTAGTGACTGTATCAACACACACTGGTAGTGACTGTATCAACACACACTGGTAGTGACTGTATCAACACACACTTGTAGTGACTGTATCAACACACACTGGTAGTGACTGTATCAACACACACTGGTAGTGACTGTATCAACACACACTGGTAGTGACTGTATCAACACACACTTGTAGTGACTGTATCAACACACACTGGTAGTGACTGTATCAACACACACTGGTAGTGACTGTATCAACACACACTGGTAGTGACTGTATCAACACACACTGGTAGTGACTGTATCAACACACACTGGTAGTGACTGTATCAACACACACTGGTAGTGACTGTATCAACACACACTGGTAGTGACTGTATCAACACACACTGGTAGTGACTGTATCAACACACACTGGTAGTGACTGTATCAAACACACACTGGTAGTGACTGTATCAACACACACTGGTAGTGACTGTATCAACACACACTGGTAGTGACTGTATCAACACACACTGGTAGTGACTGTATCAACACACACTGGTAGTGACTGTATCAACACACACTGGTAGTGACTGTATCAACACACACTGGTAGTGACTGTATCAACACACACTGGTAGTGACTGTATCAACACATATTGGTAGTGACTGTATCAACACATACTGGTAGTGACTGTATCAACACATATTGGTAGTGACTGTATCAACACATACTGGTAGTGACTGTATCAACACATATTGGTAGTGACTGTGGTAGTCAACACACACTGGTAGTGACTGTATCAACACACACTGGTAGTGACTGTATCAACACACACTGGTAGTGACTGCATCAACACACTGGTACTGGTAGTGACTGTATCAACACACACTGGTAGTGACTGCATCATCAACACACACTGGTAGTGACTGTATCAACACACACTGGTAGTGACTGTATCAACACACACTGGTAGTGACTGCATCAACACACACAGGTAGTGACTGCATCAACACACACTGGTAGTGACTGTATCAACACACACTGGTAGTGACTGTATCAACACACACTGGTAGTGACTGTATCAACACACACTGGTTGTGACTGTATCAACACACACTGGTAGTGACTGTATCAACACACACTGGTAGTGACTGTATCAACACACACTGGTAGTGACTGTATCAACACACACTGGTAGTGACTGTATCAACACACAGTGGTAGTGACTGTATCAACAACACACAGTGGTAGTGACTGTATCAACACACACTGGTAGTAACTGTATCAACACACACTGGTAGTGACTGTATCAACACACACTGGTAGTGACTGTATCAACACACACTGGTTGTGACTGTATCAACACACACAGGTAGTGACTGTATCAGCACACACTGGTAGTAACTGTATCAACACACACTGGTAGTGACTGTATCAACACACACTGGTTGTGACTGTATCAGCACACACTGGTAGTAACTGTATCAACACACACTGGTAGTGACTGTATCAGCACACACTGGTAGTGACTGTATCAACACACACTGGTAGTGACTGTATCAACACACACTGGTAGTGACTGTATCAACACACACTAGTAGTGACTGTATCAACACACACTGGTAGTGACTGTATCAACACACACTGGTAGTGACTGTATCAACACACACTGGTAGTGACTGTATCAACACACACTGGTAGTGACTGTATCAACACACACTGGTAGTGACTGTATCAACACACACTGGTAGTGACTGTATCAACACACACTGGTAGTGACTGTATCAACACACACTGGTAGTGACTGTATCAACACACACTGGTAGTGACTGTATCAACACACACTGGTAGTGACTGTATCAACACACACTGGTAGTGACTGTATCAACACACACTGGTAGTGACTGTATCAACACACACTGGTAGTGACTGTATCAACACACACTGGTAGTGACTGTATCAACACACACTGGTAGTGACTGTATCAACACACACTGGTAGTGACTGTATCAACACACACTGGTAGTGACTGTATCAACACACACTGGTAGTGACTGTATCAACACACACTGGTAGTGACTGTATCAACACACACTGGTAGTGACTGTATCAACACACACTGGTAGTGACTGTATCAACACACACTGGTAGTGACTGTATCAACACACACTGGTAGTGACTGTATCAACACACACTGGTAGTGACTGTATCAACACACACTGGTAGTGACTGTATCAACACACACTGGTAGTGACTGTATCAACACACACTGGTAGTGACTGTATCAACACACACTGGTAGTGACTGTATCAACACACACTGGTAGTGACTGTATCAACACACACTGGTAGTGACTGTATCAACACACACTGGTAGTGACTGTATCAACACACACTGGTAGTGACTGTATCAACACACACTGGTTGTGACTGTATCAACACACACTGGTAGTGACTGTATCAACACACACTGGTAGTGACTGTATCAACACACACTGGTAGTGACTGTATCAACACACACTGGTTGTGACTGTATCAGCACACACTGGTAGTGACTGTATCAACACACACTGGTAGTGACTGTATCAACACACACTGGTAGTGACTGTATCAACACACACTGGTAGTGACTGTATCAACACACACTGGTAGTGACTGTATCAACACACACTGGTAGTGACTGTATCAACACACACTGGTAGTGACTGTATCAACACACACTGGTAGTGACTGTATCAACACACACTGGTAGTGACTGTATCAACACACACTGGTAGTGACTGTATCAACACACACTGGTAGTGACTGTATCAACACACACTGGTAGTGACTGTATCAACACACACTAGTAGTGACTGTATCAACACACACTGGTAGTGACTGTATCAACACACACTGGTAGTGACTGTATCAACACACACTAGTAGTGACTGTATCAACACACACTGGTAGTGACTGTATCAACACACACTGGTAGTGACTGTATCAACACACACTGGTAGTGACTGTATCAACACACACTGGTAGTGACTGTATCAACACACACTGGTAGTGACTGTATCAACACACACTGGTAGTGACTGTATCAACACACACTGGTAGTGACTGTATCAACACACACTGGTTGTGACTGTATCAACACACACTGGTAGTGACTGTATCAACACACACTGGTAGTGACTGTATCAACACACACTGGTAGTATCAACACACACTGGTACTGTATCAACACACACTAGTAGTGACTGTATCAACACACACTGGTAGTGACTGTATCAACACACACTGGTAGTGACTGTATCAACACACACTGTAGTGACTGTGTAGTGACTGTATCAACACACACTGGTAGTGACTGTATCAACACTCACTGGTAGTAACTGTATCAACACACACTGGTTGTGACTGTATCAACACACACTGGTAGTGACTGTATCAACACACACTGGTAGTGACTGTATCAACACACACTGGTAGTGACTGTATCAACACACACTGGTTGTGACTGTATCAACACACACTGGTTGTGACTGTATCAGCACACACTGGTAGTGACTGTATCAACACACACTGGTAGTGACTGTATCAACACACACTGGTAGTGACTGTATCAACACACACTGGTAGTGACTGTATCAACACACACTGGTAGTGACTGTATCAACACACACTGGTAGTGACTGTATCAACACACACTGGTAGTGACTGTATCAACACACACTGGTAGTGACTGTATCAACACACACTAGTAGTGACTGTATCAACACACACTGGTAGTGACTGTATCAACACACACTGGTAGTGACTGTATCAACACACACTGGTAGTGACTGTATCAACACACACTAGTAGTGACTGTATCAACACACACTGGTAGTGACTGTATCAACACACACTAGTAGTGACTGTATCAACACACACTGGTAGTGACTGTATCAACACACACTAGTAGTGACTGTAGTGACTGCATCAACACACACTAGTAGTGACTGCATCAACACACACTGGTAGTGACTGTATCAACACACACTGGTAGTGACTGTATCAACACACACTGGTAGTGACTGTATCAACACACACTGGTAGTGACTGTATCAACACACACTGGTAGTGACTGTATCAACACACACTGGTAGTGACTGTATCAACACACACTGGTAGTCACTGTATCAACACACACTGTATCAACACACACTAGTAGTGACTGTATCAACACACACTGGTAGTGACTGTATCAACACACACTGGTAGTGACTGTATCAACACACACTGGTAGTGACTGTATCAACACACACTGGTAGTGACTGTATCAACACACACTGCTAGTGACTGCATCAACACACACTGGTAGTGACTGTATCAACACACACTGGTAGTGACTGTATCAACACACACTGGTAGTGACTGTATCAACACACACTGGTAGTGACTGTATCAACACACACTGGTAGTGACTGTATCAACACACACTGGTAGTGACTGCATCAACACACACTGGTAGTGACTGTATCAACACACACTGGTAGTGACTGTATCAACACACACTGGTAGTGACTGTATCAACACACTAGTAGTGACTGCATCAACACACACAGGTAGTGACTGTATCAACACACACTGGTAGTGACTGTATCAACACACACTGGTAGTGACTGTATCAACACACACTGGTAGTGACTGCATCAACACACACTGGTAGTGACTGTATCAACACACACTGGTAGTGACTGTATCAACACACACTGGTAGTGACTGCATCAACACACACTGGTAGTGACTGTATCAACACACACTGGTAGTGACTGTATCAACACACACTGGTAGTGACTGTATCAACACACACTGGTAGTGACTGTATCAACACACACTGGTAGTGACTGTATCAACACACACTGGTAGTGACTGTATCAACACACACTGGTAGTGACTGTATCAACACACACTGGTAGTGACTGTATCAACACACACTGGTAGTGACTGTATCAACACACACTGGTAGTGACTGTATCAACACACACTGGTAGTGACTGTATCAACACACACTGGTAGTGACTGTATCAACACACACTGGTAGTGACTGTATCAACACACACTGGTAGTGACTGTATCAACACACACTGGTTGTGACTGTATCAACACACACTGTTAGTGACTGTATCAACACTCACTGGTAGTAACTGTATCAACACACACTGGTTGTGACTGTATCAGCACACACTGGTAGTGACTGTATCAACACACACTGGTTGTGACTGTATCAACACACACTGGTTGTGACTGTATCAACACACACTGGTAGTGACTGTATCAACACACACTCACTGTATCAACACACACTGGTAGTGACTGTATCAACACACACTAGTAGTGAGTGACTGCATCAACACACACTGGTAGTGACTGTATCAACACACACTGGTAGTGACTGTATCAACACACACTGGTAGTGACTGTCATCAACACACACTGGTAGTGACTGTATCAACACACACTGGTAGTGACTGTATCAACACACACTGGTAGTGACTGTATCAACACACACTGGTAGTGACTGTATCAACACACACTGGTAGTGACTGTATCAACACACACTGGTAGTGACTGTATCAACACACACTGGTAGTGACTGTATCAACACACACTGGTAGTGACTGTATCAACACACACTGGTAGTGACTGTATCAACACACACTGGTAGTGACTGTATCAACACACACTGGTAGTGACTGTATCAACACACACTGGTAGTGACTGTATCAACACACACTGGTAGTGACTGTATCAACACACACTGGTAGTGACTGTATCAACACACACTGGTAGTGACTGTATCAACACACACTGGTAGTGACTGTATCAACACACACTGGTAGTGACTGTATCAACACACACTGGTAGTGACTGTATCAACACACACTGGTAGTGACTGTATCAACACACACTGGTAGTGACTGTATCAACACACACTGGTAGTGACTATCAACACACACTGGTAGTGACTGTATCAACACACACTGGTAGTGACTGTATCAACACACACTGGTAGTGACTGTATCAACACACACTGGTAGTGACTGTATCAACACACACTGGTAGTGACTGTATCAACACACACTAGTAGTGACTGTATCAACACACACTGGTAGTGACTGTATCAACACACACTGGTAGTGACTGTATCAACACACACTGGTAGTGACTGTATCAACACACACTGGTAGTGACTGTATCAACACACACTGGTAGTGACTGTATCAACACACACTGGTAGTGACTGTATCAACACACACTGGTAGTGACTGTATCAACACACACTGGTAGTGACTGTATCAACACACACTGGTAGTGACTGTATCAACACACACTGGTAGTGACTGTATCAACACACACTGGTAGTGACTGTATCAACACACACTGGTAGTGACTGTATCAACACACACTGGTAGTGACTGTATCAACACACACTGGTAGTGACTGTATCAACACACACTGGTAGTGACTGTATCAACACACACTGGTAGTGACTGTATCAACACACACTGGTAGTGACTGCATCAACACACACTGGTAGTGACTGTATCAACACACACTGGTAGTGACTGTATCAACACACACTGGTAGTGACTGTATCAACACACACTGGTAGTGACTGTATCAACACACACTGGTAGTGACTGTATCAACACACACTGGTAGTGACTGTATCAACACACACTGGTAGTGACTGTATCAACACACACTGGTAGTGACTGTATCAACACACACTGGTAGTGACTGTATCAACACACACTGGTAGTGACTGTATCAACACACACTGGTAGTGACTGTATCAACACACACTGGTAGTGACTGTATCAACACACACTGGTAGTGACTGTATCAACACACACTGGTAGTGACTGTATCAACACACACTGGTAGTGACTGTATCAACACACACTGGTAGTGACTGTATCAACACACACTGGTAGTGACTGTATCAACACACACTGGTAGTGACTGTATCAACACACACTGGTAGTGACTGTATCAACACACACTGGTAGTGACTGTATCAACACATACTGGTAGTGACTGTATCAACACACACTGGTAGTGACTGTATCAACACACACTGGTAGTGACTGTATCAACACACACTGGTAGTGACTGTATCAACACATATTGGTAGTGACTGTATCAACACACACTGGTAGTGACTGTATCAACACATACTGGTAGTGACTGTATCAACACACACTGGTAGTGACTGTATCAACACACACTGGTAGTGACTGTATCAACACACACTGGTAGTGACTGTATCAACACATACTGGTAGTGACTGTATCAACACACACTGGTAGTGACTGTATCAACACACACTGGTAGTGACTGTATCAACACACACTGGTAGTGACTGTATCAACACACACTGGTAGTGACTGTATCAACACACACTGGTAGTGACTGTATCAACACACACTGGTAGTGACTGTATCAACACATACTGGTAGTGACTGTATCAACACACACTAGTAGTGACTGTATCAACACACACTGGTAGTGACTGTATCAACACACACTGGTAGTAACGTATCAACACGCACTGGTAGTGACTGTATCAACACACACTGGTTGTGACTGTATCAACACACACTGGTTGTGACTGTATCAGCACACACTGGTAGTGACTGTATCAACACACACTGGTTGTGACTGTATCAACACACACTGGTTGTGACTGTATCAGCACACACTGGTAGTAACTGTATCAACACACACTGGTAGTGACTGTATCAACACACACTGCTTGTGACTGCATCAACACACACTGGTAGTGACTGTATCAACACACACTAGTAGTGACTGTATCAACACACACTGGTAGTGACTGTATCAACACACACTGGTAGTAACGTATCAACACACACTGGTAGTGACTGTATCAACACACACTGGTAGTGACTGTATCAACACACACTGGTAGTGACTGTATCAACACACACTGCTAGTGACTGCATCAACACACACTGGTAGTGACTGTATCAACACACACTGGTAGTAATGTATCAACACACACTGATAGTGACTGTATCAACACACACTGGTAGTGACTGTATCAACACACACTGCTAGTGACTGCATCAACACACACTGGTAGTGACTGTATCAACACACACTGGTAGTGACTGTATCAACACACACTGGTAGTGCCTGTATCAACACACACTGCTAGTGACTACATCAACACACACTGCTAGTGACTGCATCAACACACACTGGTAGTGCCTGTATCAACACACACTGCTAGTGACTGTATCAACACATCTGGAAGGGCTGCTTCTAGCATGTAGCGTTAAAAGAACAACGGCCAGAGTACCTGCTAGCCAGGTATCCCAGCACTAACTAGCCCACAAAACAACCAACAACACCCTAACAATCAGCACTACAAGATATGTCAAGCCACTGATGACACTGTACTCTGGCATTTTGTTGAATACTAACAGCCCTTTTTAAGGATATTATACTCATATGCCTATGAGTGGGTAAATACACTATACCCTTTTAAGGCAGACGAAATTGTATCTGGAGGCTGCATAGAGAACCTTCCTTGCTTGTATAAATTCACTTAAACATCTAAATTACTGGAAACGCCTGAAGTCCCTTGATCTATATTCTCCGAAACGTAGGCAAGAAAGATCCATAATTTATAACTAGAAAAGTCTGGAGGGATACCTGCCAATCCTGCACACTCTAGGAAAGTGAGAGGCTCAGGAGATGGTGCAATATACCTCAAATGAAAAGCAATGGGTATATTAAGAGAGTTTTTTATGTTTAAAGGGATAAAGATTTTTGGTTTAGAAAGACACGTAAGCAAACACTATAACATATTTATTAGAAAACGTTTCGGTCCTGGGACCTTGATCAAAGTCCCAGGACCGAAACGTTTTCTAATAAATATGTTATAGTGTTTGCTTATGTGTCTTTCTAAACCAACTTGTCGGTATTTATTACCACGGTTTATACCATAAAGATTCTTC
>NC_091317.1:6139295-6219295 GCF_038502225.1 Cherax quadricarinatus
TGTTGAACGATCACACAATAGCAAGGCTGATCATAGTAGTGATGGTAATAGTGGTGGTGGTGATGGTGGTGGTGGTGATGATGGTGGTGGTGATGGTGATAATGGTGGTGGTGATGGTGGTGGTGAAAGTGGTTGTGAAAGTGGTGGTGGAGGTCGTGGTGGTGACGGTGGTGGTGGTAGTAATGGTGGTGGTGGTTTTGGTGATGGTAGTGGTGATGCTGGTGGTGGTGGTGGTGATGATGGTAGTGACGATGCTGGTGGTGGTTGTAATGGTGGGGATGTGGGTAGTGGTGGTGGTGGTGGTTGTAATGGTGGGGAAGTGGGTACTGGTGGCGGCGGTGGTGCTGGTGGTGGAAGTGGTGGTGGCAGTGGTGGTGGTGGTGGTGGTGGTAGTGGTGGAAGTGGTGGTGGTGGTAGTGGTGGTAGTGGTGGCAGTGGTGGTGGTGGCAGTGGTGGTGGTGGTGGAAGTGGTGGTGGTGGTGGGGGTGGTTGTGGTGGAAGTGGTGGTGGTGGTGGTGGTGGTGCTGGTGGTGCTAGTGGTGGTGCTGGTGGTGTTGTTTGTGGTGGAGGTGGTTCTGGTGGTGGTGCTGTGGTGGTGCTGGTGGTAGTTCTGGTGGTGGTGCTGGTGGTGGTGCTGGTGGTGGTTCTGGTGGAGGTGCTGGCGATGGTGCTGGTGGTGGTGGTGCTGGTGGTGTTGCTGGTATTGGTGGTGCTGGTGGTGGTGGTAGTGGTGGTGGTGCTGGTGGTGGTGCTGGTGGTGGTGGTAGTGCTGGTGGTGGTGGTGGTGGTGGTGGTGGTGCTGGTGGTGGTGGTGCTGGTGATGGTGGTGCTGGTGGTGGTGCTGGTGGTGGTGGTGCTGGTGGTGTTGGTGTTGATAGTGGTGGCAGCGGTGGTGGTGATGGTGGTGGTGCTGGTGGTGCTAGTGGTGGTGCTAGCGGTGGCGCTGGTGGTGGTGCTGGTGGTGGTGCTTGTGGTGGTGGTTCTGGTGGTGGTGCTGTGGTGGTGCTGGTGGTGGTGCTGGTGGTGGTGGTGGTACTGGTGGTGGTTCTGGTGGTGGCGCTGGCGGTGGTGCTGGTGGTGGTTCTGATGGTGGTGCTGATGGTGCTGGCGGTGGTGCTGGTGGTGGTGATGGTGGGGGTGATGGTGGTAGTGCTGGTGGTGGTGTTTGTGGTGGTGCTGGTGGTGCTGGTGCTTTTGGTGGTGATGGTGGTGGTGGTATTGGTGGTGATGGTGGTGATGATGGTGGTGGTGATGCTTGTGGTGATGGTGGTGGTGGTGGTGGTGATGCTTGTAGTGTTGGTAGTGGTGGTGGTGGTAGTGGTGGTGATGGTGGTAGTGGTGGTGATGCTGGTGGTGCTGGTGGTGGTGATGGTGGTGGTGATGATGGTGGTGCTGGAAGTGCTGGTGGTGGTGGTGCTGGTGGTGGTGATGGTGATGGTGGTGTTGGTGCTGGTAGTGGTAATGGTGGCAGCGGTGGTGGTGGTGGTGGTTGTGGTGGTGGTGGTGAGTTGGTGACGATGGTCGTGCTGGTAGTGCTGGTGGTGGTGGTGGTGGTGGTGGTGATGGTGGTGGTGATGGTGGTGGTGATGGGGGTGGTGATGGTGGTGAAAGTGGTTGTGAAAGTGGTGGTGGTGGTGGTGGTAGTAGTGGTGGTTGTGGTGATAGTAGTGGTGATGGTAGTGGTGCTGCTGGTGGGGGTGGTGGTGTTTGTAATGGTCTGGATGTGGGTAGTGGTGGTGACAGTGGTGATGCTGGTGGTGGTGCTGGTAGTGGTGCTGCTGGTGGGGGTGGTGGTGGTTGTAATGGTGGGGATGTGGGTAGTGGTGGTGACAGTGGTGATGCTGGTGGTGGTGGTAGTGATGGTGGTGATGCTGGTGGTCGTGGTAGTGGTGGTGGTGGTAGTGGTGGTGGTAGCTGTAGTGGTAGTGGTAGCGGTGGTGGTGATAATCGTAAGGATGTGGGTAGTGGCGATGGTAATGGTGGTTGTGGTGGTAGTGGTGGTGGTGGTAGTGGTGGTGGTGGAAGTGGTGGCGGTGGTAGTGGTGGTCGTAGTGGTGGTCGTAGTGGCGGTCGTGGTGGTAGTGGTGGTGGTAGATGTAGTGGTGGTAGTGGAGGCGGTGGTAGTAGTGGTAGTGGTGGTAGTGGTGGCGGTGGTGGTAGAAGAAGTGGTGGTGATGGTAGTGGTGGTGGTGGTGGTGATGATGGTGGTGATTGTGGTGGTGATGGTAGTGGTGGTGGTGGTGGTGGTGGTGGTGGTGGTGGTGGTGGAGGTGGTGGTGGTGATGGTAGTGATGGTGATAGTGGTGGTGATGATAGTGGTGGTGATGATGATGGTGGTGATGGTGATAATGGTGGTGGTGATGGTGGTGGTGAACGTGGTTGTGAAAGTGGTGGTGAAGGTCGTGGTGGTGACGGTTGTGGTGGTAGTAGTGGTGGTGGTGGTGGTTGTGGTGATGGTAGTGGTGATGCTGGTGGTGGTTGTAATGGTGGGGATGTGGGTAGTGGTGGTGGTGGTGGTTGTAATGGTGGGGAAGTGGGTACTGGTGGCAGTGGTGATGGTGGTGGTGGAAGTGGTGGTGGCAGTGGTGGTGGTGGTGGTGGTGGTGGAAGTGGTGGTGGTGGAAGTGATGGTGATGGTAGTGGTGGTAGTGGTGGCAGTGGTGGTGGTGGTGGTGGAAGTGGTGGTGGTGATTGTGGTGGAAGTGGTGGTGGTGGTGGTGGTGGTGGTGGTGGTTGTGGTGGTGGTGGTGGTGGTGATGGTGGTGGTGGTGGTGGTGGTGGTGGTGATTGTGGTGGAAGTGGTGGTGGTGGTGGTGGTTGTGGTGGTGGTGGTGGTGGTTGTGGTGGTGGTGGAAGTGGTGGTGGTGGAAGTGGTTGTGGTGGAAGTGGTGGTGGTGGAAGTGGTGGTGGTGGTGGTAGTGGTAGTGGTGGTGGTGGTGGAAGTGGTGGTGGTGGTGGTGGTGGTGATAGTGGTAGTTGTGGTGGTGGTTGTGGTGGTGGTGGAAGTGGTGGTGGCGGTGGTGGTTGTGGCAGATGCGGCCAAGATGTGCATGAAACACTGTAAGAAGATGCAGGCAAAGTGTTGCAGCGGGCACGAGAAGTGTTGCAGCGGGTACGAGAAGTGTTGCAGCGGGCACGAGAAGTGTTGCAGCGGGCACGAGAAGTGTCGCAGCGGGCACGAGAAGTGTTGCAGGGGGCACGAGAAGTGTTGCAGCGGGCACGAGAAGTGTTGCAGCGGGCACGAGAAGTGTTGCAGCGGGCACGAGAAGTGTTGCAGGGGGCACGAGAAGTGTTGCAGCGGGCACGAGAAGTGTTGCAGCGGGTACGAGAAGTGTTGCAGCGGGCACGAGAAGTGTTGCAGCGGGCACGAGAAGTGTTGCAGCGGGCACGAGAAGTGTTGCAGGGGGCACGAGAAGTGTTACAGCGGGCACGAGAAGTGTTGCAGCGGGTACGAGAAGTGTTGCAGCGGGCACGAGAAGTGTTGCAGCGGGCACGAGAAGTGTTGCAGCGGGCACGAGAAGTGTTGCAGCGGGCACGAGAAGTGTCGCAGCGGGCACGAGAAGTGTTGCAGCGGGCACGAGAAGTGTCGCAGCGGGCACGAGAAGTGTCACAGCTGGCACGAGAAGTGTTCAGTGGTGACGACTTTACCTGTTCAGATATGAAAAAAAAAGCAGAGTGTAGACAACAGAGAAGAACCACCAAACAGCATGACAATAACATAAGATAAAAATTAGACACGTGCAACATGTGAGTATCTTTATCGTAGATGTTTCGTCATCCAGTCTGAAGAATCTTGACCACCACGGAAATGTTAAATAATTCCAGTTAAAGCGGAGGGACAATAAGAAAACCCTATATCAACATCCATAGCCCTAAACTGTCAACCTGCCATAAGTTATCACAAACACTGCCCCAGCACTTGTAGATGGGTATGTGGGCCAGCAGGCAACAACAGCCTGGTTGGCCAGGAAAGCACCAGGTAAGCCTGAACTAGAGCCGGGCTGCGGGACCAGGAAAACTCTCGAAATCTGTCACAGGAAGGAAGGTGGGTGATGGAGTTAGAGAGGGAGGGTAATAGGGTGATGGAGGGAAGAAGGAGCAGGTTTGGTCACATACAAAGGTTGAGAGGCAGGAACAAAGGTGACAAGATTGGACAGCTCACCTCTACAAAGGTGACACAGGAAGGCTCACACCACAGCCGGATATGGAGAATGGAACTTACAATGGTACGCGAGCCTTAGCCACCACCCCTTAACCACCTTCCCTATAGCCATCACCTTACAACTACCCCCCCCTCTCTCTCAACCACTACTCCTTAAACCACCACCTCCTCAACCACCACCTCCTCAACCACCACCTCCTCAACCACCACCTCCTCAACCACCATCCCCTCAACTGCCATCATTACCACATACTTCCAGTACCACCATCCCCAGTTCAAGACAATACTCGCCTCAATTAACTTTTTCATTCTCCTACCCAACATAAATACATTACTCACATCACTAGACGATAATACTCTATAATCCGCTGCAAGTAATGCTAGAATATGTATGAGTGGCATCCAGGGAGGACACAGCTGAAGTAAACAAAGTCTTCCAGTGTGCCAGAGGGGCAGGCTTTTTTTCGCTGATTGCCTGGTTAGCCAGGCTGTTGTTACTGGCAGCCCGCTGGCTAACTTATCAATCATACCGGAGGTAGCAATCCAGGTTTCACTTGAAAAATTGTATGCTTGTTCCGGCAATATTTCTGACATCTGCTGGTAGCCGATGAAGCTTCTTGAACCACGGATGTTGATACAATATTCTCGTATTGTGCCCATGGCGCCCCTGCTTTTTACTGGGTTTATCCAACGCATTCTTCCATATTTCTGGACTAGGATGAATTTCAATTACACCGCAGAGAAGAAAACTGAACGCGCTCAAACCACTCAATAAAGTAGGAAAAGAGCTAAAGGGGTATTTGAAAAGGAATATCTTAATTTCAAAGAAGGTAACAGTGTTACAATCACAATAAAAAGGAAATTGATCCCCTCGATAACAAGAATCTCCTAAAAAGTGACGCCAGAAGGCGACTCTAAGAGACGCCAAGACAAAGAAGATATTCCTTCAGGTGCAATGAATGTTTGTTGATGTGACTTTGGAAGAGCTACAACGACCTATGCAACAAACACACTGTGAGATAATCCAATAAATGGAAAAGCTCAAGTACTTTTCAACGCCCGTTTATTTATAAAGTAGAATTATGAAGAGATCTCTCACAGGAGGTACACGTCGTGCTGAATGGGTAAAACTTACGATTTAGGCTTAAATAGCAACGCTCTTCTTGCAGAATAAGACAAGCGAAAATTTGTGTATGCAATAATTTCGCAAAAATCATTCAGAACGTAACGAAAAAAATATATTTCATATTGTTTATTATTAAGTTATTGTAAACTTATCTAAAATATATTTTGTTGGATTAGGCTAAGTTAAATTGTTCTTGTTATAATAAGGTTAGGTAAGTTTTCTAATGTTCTTCTGGTACAAAATTATAATTTTTTACATCAACATTAATGAAAAAAATATATCTTTAAACGTATACGAGAAAATTTTAGAAAGGACTTAATTTTAAATGAGTTCTTGCTAACTGACCAGTTTTACATATTCGGCACGACATATTCACTGAGAGGTGTATTGCTCTCAGTGTATATATACTGAGAGGTGTATTGCTCTCAGTGTATATATTGTTACAAAAAACGCGATTCTAAAAGCTTAGAGATCTCCAGGTAATACTAGAAAGGACCGCCCTTCTAGCATCCAGCCTGTTACTGGGTTTTCGTAACAATTAGTCAGTATCCTTGTCCAATTATCCATTAGAATTCAGTATTATTCAATAGTGCTTCAGGATTACAACTGGTAGGCTACTAACTAGAGAAATTAAAATTTAATAAATTTATTAATCATTAAGTTGTCTAGAGGTTTATTATCAAATTAAATTAAATTAATCACAGCAATCAAAATAAAATCAATCTCTCGAGTTCAATATTATTGTGCTGAAAGCACATATCACATTTATAATTCTTAAGTACCGTCTGGTACATTAACATTTAATAAGATATTACAAATATGTACAAGTAAGTTTGTGTATGCGTGTAAGTGCTCTAAGTAGTTCACTATGTCTCACGACTCGACTAGACTTAAACAAGTGACTGACAAAGTCCTCAAATAAAATAACTTCTTGACCGACTGGCAACCAGAACAGTCTGCTTGAACAATGAAAAGAATGCTAAGCCCAATAGCCATATAACAAGCGACTGCGACACAATCAGGATCAAGGAGATAATATAACGACACTAAGTAGGGACCATCAGCAGATCCTCCACAAAAGTTACAAAACTCCCATACTACTGAATCTAAGTTCAGTATAGGAAAAACCCTGACTGTGACAATACACAGAAACCAGTACAAAATTAGGTCAGAAGCTATAGCTAAGGACCTGAGATGTTCAGAGTGTCTAAGCGACACACAACCTCAGTACAACGTCGAAAATCATTAAGTCTATACAATGTTCTGTGAACAGAGTTCTACAGAACTAACAAGAATAATGAGACAGACAATCTGTCCGACCACCAAGCGAGTCTAGAGCAGACTGAATACTTCAGGCGAGGTGAGGACACCCCCCCCCTCGATCACGTGATAGCCCCGTGGACAGCACAGCTCAGAAGCCGGCAGTATAACGAGCGACAAGCGATAATTACAGTAGTTTGACAATCAAGACTTGAACTGAGCACATATTATGTACATCCTAACAACATAAGTCAAATAAGAATATAAAGCAATATATTTACGATTTAGCTATTATCGCAAATATAAGCAATATAAAATTATATGAAAAGATAATATACATTATATATATACATAATAATCATTGTAACCCATTCAGGGGTTGCAACATATATACTGAGAGGTGATTTTAATCAATATTTCAGGTATTAAAGTCTTCTTGTCTGATGGTGGAAAGATTACGAGCAGCCTTGATGACCATGGTGTAGTCGACAGGCTTTAAACCCCTTTACCCAACCAACCAAAAGACTTGTGGCACCTATATCTGGCAGCGTGTTGCAAGACAGTTACAGGACCAATAGCCTGAATGATCAGACTCCAGGCTGAGCCAGGCTGTGGGTGCCCAGGGGTGCCTAAATGTGCCAGAGAGAGTGGTGGCACTTTCCCACTTCCACTTAATAATTCTCGACAGTGGGAACGTCACACTCCCGGTGACTCAGTAATTAACCGAAGATAATTGATTAATCTGATCTAAAACAACAGAAATGGTAGTACTGGTCAGTGGTAGTACTGGTCAGTGGTAGTACTGGTCAGTGGTAGTACTGGTCAGTGGTAGTACTGGTCAGTGGTAGTACTGGTCAGTGGTAATACCGGTCAATGGCAGTACCGGTCAATGGTAATACCGGTCAATGGCAGTACCGGTCAATGGTAATATCGGTCGCTGGTAGTACCGGTCAATGGTAATACCGGTCAATGGCAGTACCGGTCAATGGTAATACCGGTCAATTGTAGTACCGGTCAATGGTAGTACTGATCAGTAGTAGTACCGGTCAGTGGTAGTGTTGAGGGGTTTGTCAGGAGATAAATGGAGTAAGAAATACATATGTTAAATGTTTTGGAGGCGTATAATTAAGTCTTGAGGAGAGGCCAGGGTTGCCCTATCCAGTCTGCTATATGCCCAACAGGAAACTGAGAGGGAGGCCTGTAACTGGCGGCTCACATGTGAGGGTCTCGTGACGTCACAGCTAGAAGGGACCCTTACTATAAAGTAGCTGGGATTATCTAAGTGTACTACACAGGTACACAGTAACACAACTGCACGGCGATGCTCATGTATGGCGCCCATGACTGTAGTACTGGTCAGTGGTAATGGTAGTACACCATTATAAGTGATGGTACTGATCAACACAGCACTGTACTCATCAGCCTGGCTGGGGTGCTTGCATGGTATTGCATGCAGCGAGCACCAACAGTCTCACTGATCAGTCAAGAGGGAAAACTCGAGGAACCTACCTGAAGGATACCTGAAGGGTACCTGGAGGTCAACACCCCAGACCTGGGTTAAATCTTAGGTGGGCACGACATGTTTGTGGGCATGTCCCCACACCTGGTGCCCAGGTTCACCTATCAGTAAGCAGGTACCCAGGACTTTGTTGACTCTCGTGGATGGTATCCTGGGTAAAAGAACCCAGGACCCCTGTTAAGCCACACAACTTGGCTTTCTTGGGTTAATCTGGGTTACTAACCCTCAGGGGTTAGGCTAGAAGACAAAATAGTTTGATAGCATCAAATTCTAAATTATAACAAATTAGTAATGCTATTTCAGGCACTTGTACTCTCCATGATGCCATTTCTGGCACTTCTCGTGGACAGTTAAACTCTAAGTGTACTCTCGTCCACAACGTAGGTCGAGTGAGTAGCAGCAGCCTTGTTGACCAGGCAACCACCAGAAAAGTCTGGTTCTCAGAACCGGGCTGGTAGGAAAACTCTTGAAACCGGTCACAGGTATACCTAACACCCCGGCACCATCTAAGCTTCACTTCCCCCACCCCTTCTCTTACCCATCCCAGGATGCCACCCACAACTGTCGACTAACACCAAGGTATCTATTTGTAGATAGGTAAACAGAACAACAGGTTGTAGGAGACTAACACCCGGGTACCTATTTACTGCACGGTAAATATGAACAACAGGTGGAAAGTGAATTACCCCTACTTCTCGACCCGCCGGGGAATCAAACCAGGGCTCTTGCAGTTGTGAGATTCTTGCTACATATCAGCTAAACGAAGGTGGTCACTGAAGTTAAAATCCACCAAGATAGTATCAAAGAAAGACTATTATCGACTAATACCAACTGATGTCGATGTATATACACACATCTGCACCACTTCACATATACATAAAAATATGCACCTCCCGATCTGTATTACTAGTTATCTATCTATCTATCTATATATATATATATATATATATATATATATATATATATATATATATATATATATATATATATATATATATATATATATATTTCGTGCCAAGCAGTTAAAATTTGCCTTTTTGGCTTAAACAGCAACACTCTTCTTGCCGAATAAGGCAAGCGAAAATTTATGTATGCAATAATTTCGCAAAAATCGTTCTGAACTAACGAAAAAATATATTTCATTGTGTCTCTTTAGTATTAAATTATTGTAAACTTATCTAAAATATATTTAGTTGGATTAGGCTAAATTAAATTACGCTTGTTATAATAAGGTCAGGTAAGTTTTCTTAGGTTCTTTTGCTACAAAATTATTAATTTTTACATAAACGTAAATGAAAAAAAATATATATCTTTAAACATATAAGAGAATATTTTAGAAAGGACTTAATTTTAATGAGTTCTTGCTAACTAAAGTACCTCAGGGAAAACTCAGGGTTCTCCCCGGAGCTGTTTGAATATTTTCTTCTCCTACCACCCCCTATAATTAATATTATATATGTACTTTATTAATAGACAGAATACATTGATAGAAAACACAACCATGAGTACATTGGTACAATATATCAAAGGTTATGAATCTCCTCCAGCACCTCCGAAGCCGGACGCGAGCCAAATATGCAGTAAGCATTTCCCCTCTGGATGGCCACGCTGAGGCGCTGGAACATGAAAGTGGCTGCCCTTGGGTCCCTGGTGGTGTCAATGAATCTGGAACCCAATTCTTCAAGGAAACGTGTGGCATGTTTTCCCCATGATCCCAAGGTCTCTGATCCCACTGGGACAAATTGATACTGTTGGATTATGTCCCTGTACTTGCTGATCTTGTACTCCTCCCTGTGGTCAGCAGCTCCTTCCTGACGCCCGACACTGTGATGGATATAGATATCAGCCAGTGTGGACACACAGGTATAGTCCCATGCTAAGAGCTTGCCATTCTTCCAAGGATGGATGGTGTTCCCATCAGGGTGGTTTGCTGGGTTGTGGGTATTGTTGGCTGCTAGTGATCAGGGCTCCCTCTCAGCTGGGCATCCAGATGTTGCAAGGGTTCTCTTTATGATGTCGTTGACCTCACTGTGTCTTGCATGCCAGCCCTTGGTTTTGGAGCAGTTAAGATCATGTAGAACATATTGGTCGGCTTGCGCATCGCCGCAAATACACGTATATTCCGTGTGAATTGGGGCAGCAAGGCGCAGAGCCACTGCAATACGGAGGGTCTTAGGGTCGAGGCGCGTTCCCATTGCCGATATGGGAACTGTTTGGAGGAAGTTCCCGGAGTGATGTGCACTCACAGCTTAGAGACAGTCTCCCTATCTGATAGTACAACCCCAAGCATGTTGGCAAGCACCTTTTCAGCGATGAGGCCATCCCAGCTTGACTGTAAGCCAGTGCTGAACTAGGGTTTAGCGCTGGAGCAGCAAGAATCTCCTATTCAGTGATGGCACTAGCACAGTTAGGGTCCTGTATTCCTGCTGAGTCACTGAGGTTATCAGGAAGAATTTGCCTTATTAACTCGTTTGATGCTATGGAAGAAGATAGGAAAGGTGGTAGGGCAATCTGGGAGGATCTGCGTACTCCAGCCCCCCAAGCCTGACCGGAAGTGAGGCTTGCAACCACTGTCCATCTTCAAGGGAAAGATTCGATACACTCACTAGCATGGTCTTAAGGAGTCATATTCCTTGAGTTTCGGACTGCTGAAGGCTGGGGAGCATCTCAGGAAGTAGGTAAGTTTTGGGATTGACAGGCACCTGGTGAGTAGGTAGAAGGCATCATGTATATCAATGTCTTTCATCCTGCCTTCCATCGTCCGGAAGTCTGAGACTTTTTTTTCTAGGATCAGATCGATGGCGTTGGACCCAAGAGGAGCACCAAGGAGAGTGCTATTGGCTGGATCAATGGCTCGTGCTCCTGGTAAAACGGCGCTAATATTCTGGATCATCTGTTGATTGGTAGAAACTATTTCACATTTGGTGGGGTTTAAAGAAAGGCCCAGGCTTTATCCCATGTCTTTAATTTTTATGATGTCCTCTAGGAGAGATTCTGTAGTGCCAGCTAGGGTACCATCATCCAGGAACCAGATATTGAGCTCACTGGAGAGTGCTTCTGTGACTTCCTTGATGACCAAACAGAATAGAAAGGGGGCGAGAGAGTCTCCCTGTTGCACACCCTCACAAGAGTCAATTTCAGGATCCCCAAACAATAGTTTAGAAGTCACACTATAACATGACTCTATGAAGGGACACAGGGAAGGGAAGTTTCTAGAAACTGCTTGGAGAGCAGCATCCCTTCTGACTAAGTTGAAAGCGTTGGCAAAGTCCAATTTGATCAAGGCTTTTTCATCGGACATGTTGAAGAATTGAGACACTTATGCAACACATGGTAATCTTTATTGAAGAAACGTTTCGCCACACAGTGGCTTCATCAGTCCAATACAAAGTAGAAATGGGTAAGGAGAGGAGAAGCTCGAGGTAATCAGTCCCTCAACCTGGAAACGATGTGTTCAGTCCATCACTCTTGTAGGAAGTGCAGCATAGGGCCAGAGAGGTGGCTTATATACTGCGGTGAGATGAGTGATGGACTGAACACATCGTTTCCAGGTTGAGGGACTGATTACCTCGAACTTCTCCTCTCCTTACCCATTTCTACTTTGTATTGGACTGATGAAGCCACTGTGTGGCGAAACGTTTCTTCAATAAAGATTCGCGTATGTTGCATAAGTGTCTCAATTCTTCAACTTGTCGGTTTTCAAAACCATTCATCACATCGGACATGTTGACATATACTCGTGCTGCGTGGGCAGCTGCTTCACAGCCTTGTTGAACACCAAAACCGAGCTGAGTTGGTTTCAATATTGCAGCAGTCTCTTGACTCACCATTCTTACTGCAGCCTTGGCGACTAGGCGCCGAAGGGTGTTGCCCACTGCAATGGGCCTGATTCCTCCATCCTTTTTCCGGAGGGTACACAATGAGGCACCAAAGAAAAGGGGTCTGATGGCCTCTGGGACACTGCCAGCCAGGCACAGGTTGGAAAATTTGAAGAATTCAGACAGCAACCTCTCTGAAACTTCACCAAGTGCTGGAGTGAGCATTTGTTTTAAGTATTCAGGCCTTAAACCAGTGAAACCTCCTGCTGAACCCTGTGGAAATGACATGGCAGCTTTATACACATCAGCAACCTGTAAGGTTAAATGTTTTTCGCCTGCTGCAATGTCAGGGAGGTAATAACATGTGTTGCTAGTGACTTGTCCCTCCTTGGTGGGACAGCCAAACAGACATTGCCAAAAAAGCAGTAGGTTGTGCCAGGATCCGTTATTTGAAGGAGCATCGTCGACTTTCTTCAGAAGGTCAGTGAATTTGCTAGCAGCTTGAGGGCGAGCTGCTTTGGGGATGTGTGTCAGAGTCCTGGTGGATGTTAATTTGATTGCAAATTTGAGGTCCTCTGTAGAGGTGAAGTCACGGTAGCTGTCTGCTCTGTCTGCTGGGAGGGACTGTTGGTTGTTCTCATTTCGAGCTCTCCTGGAGCCTAGACATCCATTGTGTGCACGGATGTTGCCAGTTGAGGGACTGAGTGCACATTCCCAGTGGCACACCTGGCACATGCCTCACACACACATGTCTCGGTGCTTATTAACATGTATATACTCCTGTGTGTATATACTGTTAGCGACGTTAATGAATAACTGTGAATAATCCTCAGAGTGAACTAATAGGCCTGTTAGATAGTTAACCCATGCTCACTAGCCTCCTTCAATCCATGCTCACTAACCCCCTCTCTCAACCCATGCTCACTAACCCCCTCCTTCAACCCATCCTCACTACCTTCCCTCAACCCATGCTCACTAACCCCCTCCTTCAACCCATGCTCACTAACCCCCTCTCTCAACCTATGCTCACTAACCCCTCCCTCAACCCATGCTCACTACCCTCCCTCAACCCATGCTCATTAACCCCCTCCCTCAACCCATGCTCACTAACCCCCTCTCTCAACCCATGCTCACTAACCCCCTTCCTCAACCCATGCTCACTGCCCTCCCTCAACCCATGCTCACTAACCCCCTCCCTCAACCCATGCTCACTACCCTCCCTCACACCCATGCTCACTAACCCCCTCCCTCAACCCATGCTCACTACCCTCCCTGAACCCAAGCTCACTAACCCCCTCCCTCAACCCAAGCTCACTAATCCCCTCCCTGAACCCATGCTCACTACCCTCCCTCAACCCGTGCTCACTAACCCCCTCCCTCAACCCATGCTCACTAACCCCCTCCCTCAACCCATGCTCACTACCCTCCCTCAACCAATTCTCACTAACCCCCTCCCTCAACCCATGCTCACTACCCTCCCTCACACCCATGATCACTAACCCCCTACCTCAACCCATGCTCACTACCCTCCCTCACACCCATGCTCACTACCCTCCCTCACACCCATGCTCACTAACCCCCTCCCTCAACCCATGCTCACTACCCTCCCTGAACAAAAGCTCACTAACCCCCTCCCTCAACCCAAGCTCACTAATCTCCTCCCTGAACCCATGCTCACTACCCTCCCTCAACCCATGCTCACCAACCCCCTTCCCTCAACCCATGCTCACTAACCCCTTCCTCAACCCATGCTCACTACCCTCCCTCAACCCATGCACACTAAGCCCCTTCATCTCAAGCTCACTAATCCCCTCCCTCAAACCATGCTCACTGCCCTCCCTCAACTCATGCTCACTACCCTACCTCACACCCATGCTCACTAACCCCCTCCCTCATCCCATGCTCACTACCCTCCCTCAACCCAAGCTCACTAATCCCCTCCCTCAACCCATGCTCACTGCCCTCCCTCAACCCATGCTCACTAATCCCCTTCCTCAACCCATGCTCACTAACCCCCCTCAACCAATGCTCACTAACCCCCTCCTTCAACCCAAGCTCACTAATCCCTTCCCTCAACCCATGCTCACTACCCTCCCTCAACCCATGCTCACTACCCTCTCGCAACTCATGCTCACTAACCCCCTCACTCAACCCATGCTCACTACCCTCCCTCAACCCATCCTCACTAACCCCCTCCCTCAACTCATGCTCACTACCCTCCCTGACACCCATGCTCGCTACCCTCCCTCAACCCATGCTCACTAACCCCCACCGTCAACCCATGCTCACTACCCTCCATCATACCCATGCTCACTACCCTCCCTCAACCCATGCTCACTAATCCCTTACCTCAACCCATGCTCACTACCCTCCCTCAACCCATGCTCACTACCCTCTCTCAACTCATGCTCACTAACCCCCTCCCTCAACCCATGCTCACTACCCTCCCTCAACCCATTCTCACTAACCCCCTCCCTCAACCCATTCTCACTACCCTCCCTTACGCCAATGCTCACTAACCCCCTTCTTCAACCCATGCTCACTACCCTCCCTCACACCCATGCTCACTAACCCCCTCCCTCAAACCATGCTCACTACCCTCCCTCAACCCATTATCACTACCCTCCCTCATACCCATGCTCACTAACCCCCTCCCTCAACCCATGCTCACTACCCTCCCTCAACCCATGGTCACTACCCTCCCTCAACCCATGCTCACTACCCTCCCTCAACCCATGCTCACTACCCTCCCTCAACCCATGGTCACTACCCTCCCTCAACCCATGGTCACTACCTTCCCTCAACCTAAGCTCACTACCCCCTCCCTCAACCCACGCTCACTAACCACCTCCCTCAACCCATGCTCACTATCCTCCCTTAACCCATGCTCACAACCCTCCCTCGACCCATGCTCACTAACCCCCTCTCAACCTATGCTCACTAACCCCCTCCCTCAATCAATGCTCACTAATTCACTTATCCCATGCCCACTAAAGCCCCCCTCAACACATGTTCACTAAACCCCATTCCTCAACCCATGCTCGATAACTCCCCCTCCCTCAACCCATGCTCACTAACCCCATCCCTAGACCCATGCTCACTAACCCCCCTCCGCAGACACATGTTCACTAACCCCCTCCCCAGACCCATGCTCACTAACCTCCTACCTCGACCCAGGCTCGTTTCTTCCTCCCTTCCCCTCCCCAACCCATGCTCATTCCCCCCTCTCTCTCCCATCCCATTGTCACTCCTTCCCCTCTCCCCAACCCAAAAAAAAATTCAACTGTTTTTCCGGTTTTCTTGCATCACATTCCCCCTCCCCAGGAGTCCACCCTTCCCCCCTCCCTGGAAGTCTAACCTCCCCTTCCCCCTCTCTTCACTTTATTTTTTTTAATAAAATTATTAAAAAAATGACACGTACAGTCCATTAGTACTAAAGAAGCTACGAGTTGCTTCTTCAGTATTAATGTACGGAAGTGGCGTAACGTTTCCTAGATGTTCTGAACTGTACGTGTCTCTTTCCACATGTCGTTATCACCAGAACACTTGTCTAAGTTTTGACGTCTCTTGTATCAGAAGGAAGACTAGCTGGATAACTGGGACCTTCAGATCTAGCTGGATAACTGGGACCTTCAGATCTAGCTGGATAACTGGGACCTTCAGATCTAGCTGGATAACTGGGACCTTCAGAACTAGCTGGATAACTGGGACCTTCAGAACTAGCTGGATAACTGGGACCTTCAGATCTAGCTGGATAACTGGAACCTTCAGAACTAGCTGGATAACTGGGACCTTCAGAACTAGATGGATAACTGGGACCTTCAGAACTAGCTGGATAACTGGGACCTTCAGAACTAGCTGGATAACTGAGACCTTCAGATCTAGCTGGATAACTGGGACCTTCAGAACTAGATGGATAACTGGAACCTTCAGAACTAGCTGGATAACTGGAACCTTCAGAACTAGCTGGATAACTGAGACCTTCAGAACTAGCTGGATAACTGGAACATTCAGAACTAGCTGGATAACTGAGACCTTCAGAAATAGCTGGATAACTGGAACCTTCAGAACTAGCTGGATAACTGGAACCTTCAGAACTAGCTGGATAACTGGGACCTTCAGAACTAGCTGGATAACTGAGACCTTCAGAACTAGCTGGATAACTGGAACCTTCAGAACTAGCTGGATAAGTAGAACCTTCAGAATTAGCTGGATAACTGGAACCTTCAGAACTAGCTGGATAACTAGAACCTTCAGAACTAGCTGGATAACTAGAACCTTCAAAACTAGTAGGATAACTAGAACCCTTAGAACTATCTGGATAACTAGAACCTTCAGAACTAGCTGGATAACTGGAACCTTCAGAACTAGTAGGATAACTGGAACCTTCAGAACTAGCTGGATAACTAGAACCTTCAGAACTAGCTGAACAACTAGAACCTTCAGAACTAGCTGGACAACTAGAACCTTCAGAACTAGCTAGATAACTAAAATCTTCAGAACTAACTGGATGAGTAGAACCTTCAGAACTAGTTGGATAACTGGAACCTTCAGAACTAGATGGATAAGTAGAACCTACAGAACTAGATGGATAACTAGAACCTTGAGAACTAGATGGATAACTAGAACCTTCAGAACTAGATGGATAAGTAGAACCTACAGAACTAGCTGGATAACTAGAACCTTCAGAACTAGCTGGATAACTAGAACCTTCAGATCTAGCTGGATAACTAGAACCTTCAGAACTACATGAACAAGGAGAACCTACAGAACTAGCTGGATAACTAGAACCTTCAGAACTAGCTGGATAACTAGAACCTTCAGATCTAGCTGGATAACTAGAACCTTCAGAACTACATGGACCTTGAGAACTAGATGGATAACTAGAACCTTCAGAACTAGATAACTAGAACCTTCAGAACTAGATAACTAGAACCTTCAGAACTAGATAACTAGAACCTTCAGAACTAGATAACTAGAACCTTCAGAACTAGCTGGATAACTAGAACCTTCAGAACTATTAGGACTGAAGAAGCCACTCGTGGCGAAACGTTTCCTTTAATAAATGTCCTGAACTGTACATAAGTGTCTTTTTCCACATCTTGTCGGTATCACCATACCATTTCCTCAGAATCTACAGAACTAGAGATGACAAGTCACTGACGATGTTTCTCTAAAGTCATTTATTTTTTTCTCGGCTGAAATATTGGCGTACAGTAAAGAATATAAAGACACAATACCTTGCCTGGGATACATAAATAACTGGCTCACCGGAGGAGGAAACTCTGGACGTCACGCTCCGAGTGCAGGTGTTTGTGTACTGATGGAAATTAGAGACATGTGTAACCTCTGGGAATCTTTATTATAGACGTTTCGCCATCCAGTGGCTTTACTGGAGTTGGTGAGGAGCACCGTAGTCTCGAAGAGTCTGAAGACTCATCAAGGTTACGGTGCTGTATACCATTCATGTACTCTTGGTGTACTGCTGCACACTAACACCGTCTTTTAACACAGGCGAAATCGCAGATCTGGACGATGTGTAGAGAACCTTCACAGCTTGTATAAACTTACTTAAGTATGCAAATTACTGAGAACGTTTGAAGTCCCTCAGAGTGTACTCCTTGGAACAAAATACCTCTAATGAAAGTCAGGGATACAATGAGTACACTAAGAGACAACTCACTAAGTGTACAGGGACCAAGACTTTTCAATACTCTCCCCACATGCATAAGGGGAACCGCAAATAGATCCTTGACTGTCTTCAAGAGGAACCTGATAAATTCCTCAAGTCATTTGCTGATCATGCAGGCTGTGGACCGCACGTTGCAGCGGCAGTATCAACACCTTTGAGTGGTTGGCTGTACTCAAGGTGAGACTGTACTTGATGCCACGTACCCAGTTGCGAAGCTTCTGTTACATGACAAAAATCAGCGCTGAACACAAGAGGAACGATCACAAGAGCTGGATCAACCAGGCTGTGATGAATATCTGAGCCAGGGGGCCGCCAACAGCAACAGCCTGCTTGGCCAGGCTGTTACTCAGGCTGGGCTGGGCGAGTAAGAAGACTCTCGAATCCGGTCACAGGTACATCCCAGGCATATTACAGGTGGGTGAAAATGCCCATAAACATTAAAGACGACAAAACTGAACACAATCTTTAATTCATTCGAGAAAAAAGCTGAAGAACATTGATAATTCAAGTGGCGGTCAGCTGCCTAACTTGCCGCCATGTAAATTTAACTAATGTAATCTTAGCTTCTCCTCATTAACCAAAGCTTCTCTTCCCTATTAGTTTTATCAACACTATTCTCCTCTCTCCTTTACATCGTCTTTTGTACTAGTCCCTTTTTCATATTTTTTTCCTGTAATGATTTTCATTTTACCCAACAGAAACGGGTATGTAGACCACCATGGTGAACCAGCGGATAGATGGACCGCCCAAACACACGTGAAAATAAGCTGAGCTGGAGGATAATAAGCGGTAACGGGGATTGTGGAGGTTGTTGTGGATGTGTGGCTGGCAAGGTAAGTGCTGGTGTAAGCTGGCTGCGTCTTAAGACAAAGCCAAGGTCAAGATGCTAACTCAAGGCGGGTCGGAACACAACAAAGCCAACACCTCGTTTTCTCTCCGTAAGTCATTGCCATCTTCGTTGTCCGTCTTGTAAACACGAGAGAGAGGCTGTTGTAGCTGGTGGTGTGGGTTCTGATACACGCCAACCTTCCACTGAGTTACTGAACACGTCTGTTGTGAGTCCTGGTGACCACCAACCCTCCACTGAGTTACTGAACACGTCTGTTGTGAGTCCTGGTGACCACCAACCCTCCACTGAGTTACTGAACACGTCTGTTTTGAGTCCCGTCGACCACCATTCCTCCACTGAGTTGCAGACAAACGGTTCAGAGAACGAACAAGTTGATAAATTAGACATATGTGTAACACTTTGATATCTTTACAACAGAAACGTTTCGCTACACAGTGGCTTCATCAACATTCTTCTTTGTACTGGACTGATAAAGCCACTGGGTGACGAAACGTTTTCATAATAAAGATACCCAGGTATTGTGTCAGAACAGACCTACCAAAAATTCTACCCAACCATAAGCGAAATTGTGCAAATTCTATGTTTGGGGAATCTGTAAACAAGGAATATCAGGAAATACAAATGGGACATACAACTTTGATCATCCTAAAAAATGTCGCGACCTTCTGGCTAAAGGAGTGTGTCGTTCTCCTTCCTGTAAATTCTTTCACCCAGAAATGTGCCACTCTTCGGTCCTCCAAAAACAGTGCTACACCAGCTGCTCTGCATACCATCTAAAAGAGACCAGGAGGTACAGACCTCATAAGACAAACAACAGTAGTTACGACAACTCCACTCCAAGTGATTTTTTTAGTGGCAGGAAACGAAGAAAGAAAATGGAAGGAAATAACAAAAATAGTCCACCACCTTGCAGCCTTGTTGGACTCTAAGAACAACCAGTGACCTTCCCTTCCATGGCCCTCCATAACCACAACTACTGATGCCAATAACAAAATCTCCCCAACAAACACAGAATACAACCTTGTTTATATCTGCTAATATACAGGACCTTTTAAGCCATCCACCAACAACAAAATACCTTTTATCAGGGGATTTACCTTTGAATATACCTTTTAAAAGTTTCGAGAATTTATCAAGTCTCTGAACCCGGCCATGGGCCAGGCTCGTCTGGTGCTTCCCTGATGAGCAAGGCTGTTGCTGCTGGAGGCCATCACAGCCTGGTTGATTTGGCACCTCCGGAGGAGTCAAATGCGATGTTTGCAGTCTTCATGGAAGCCCACACAAAAGATCACATTGACAATGAAATATGGATAAATGGGCACAACCTTTGTAGATGCGACAGAAAGAACAGACAACAAGGGTGGGGGGGGGGTTGGCCTGTATGTCAAAGAGTCGCTCATCTGCACGGAGATGCTGAACACCACAAATGATGTAGTTGAACTTCTAACAATAAAGATCGAGAACCAAAACCTAGCCATCGTGGTTGTATAAAGCCACCAGATGCAACCTCCCAACAGTTCAAGGAACAATTACTGGAAATTGATTACTGTCTGGAAAGCCTTCCATCTCCATCCCCAAACATCTTACTGCTTGGTGATTACGTCCTAAGGCATACAAAATGGAAGAATATAGCAAATAATGTTATAGAAGAAACAATCCCTGGAAACAGCGCAGATGAAAGGTCACACACACATGAGCAACTAAATCTCTGCGATAAACACCCTAAGTCATAAGAACATAAGAAAAAAGGAACACTGCAACAGGCCTACTGACCCATGCGGTGCAGGTCCATGTCACCCCCCCCCCCCGGATTAGACTAATGACCCACCGCTCCGGATTAGCCCAATGGCCCACCCAGTCTGGTCACCTCCACTCAAGGAAAGAGCACGGCACCAGACCCAGCAGAACAAGCTAGTCAGGTCCAACTCACACCCACCCACACCCACTCATGTATTTATCTAACCTATTTTTAAAACTACACAACGTTTTAGCCTGACTAACTGTACTCGGGAGTTTGTTCCACTCATCCACAACTCTATTACCACACCAGTGCTTTCCTATATCCTTCCTGAATCTGAATTTTTCCAACTTGAAACCATTGCTGCGAGTCCTGTCTTGGCTGGAAATTTTCAGCACGCTATTTACATCCCCTTTATTTATTCCTGTTTTCCATTTATACACCTCGATCATACCCCCCTAATTCTACGCCTTTCGAGAGAGTGTAGATTCAGAGCCCTCAGTCTATCCTCATATGGAAGATTTCTGATACATGGGATCATCTTTGTCATCCTCCTCTGTACATTTTCCAGAGCATTTATATCCATTCTGTAATACGGTGACCAGAACTGAGCAGCATAGTCTAAATGAGGCCTAACCAAGGATATATAGAGTTGAAGAACAACCTGAGGACTTCTATTATTTAAACTTCTAGATATGAAGCCAAGAATTCTGCTAACTTTATTGCGAACACTAATGTACTGTTGTCTTGGTTTTAAATTACTGCTGGTAGGTAAGACACATAGGCAACAGTTAGGCAACTTTATTCCGAAACGTTTCGCCTACACAGTAGGCTTCTTCAGTCGAGTACAGAAAGTAGGCAGGAACAGTAGAGATGTGAAGACGATGTAATCAGTCCATCACCCTTGAAGTCGTAGAATTTGAGGTTGTCAGTCCCTCGGCCTGGAGAAGTTCAGTTCCATAGTCATATTGTTCCAATCAATTTGTCTCAAGTTAAAATCTCCCATTATCACAACATTGTCATATCTAGATAGATACCTTATGAATTTCATCCCAAAGCACTCCCTATCAAGGTTTGGGGGCCTATAAATCACACCCAAAATTAATTTGTCACGTTCCTCGAGAAACTGTAACCAAACATATTCAGTGTTCGATGTTTCTAATCTTATATCATGTCTAAGACAACCATTTAAATTTTCTCTGACGTACATCGCCACTCCATCACCCTTCCTGTTGACCTTATCAGTGTGGAATAGTTTATAACCTTGTATGTTGCATTCAGAAGGCATTTCTCTATCTTTCAGGTTGAACCAGGTCTCTGTTTTACCAATAATATCTATATTACCTACACTTGCAAGCAATCTTAGCTCATCTATCTTATTTCTTAGACTCCTACTATTTGTATAGTAAACCTTATGGGAGCTAGTCACTCGTTGCCGTCTAATATCTCTGTTTGTTGATCAACTGATTTGCCACTACTAGCAACTTTATTTTGAATGTTGTCTTTTAAACATATCCCTGAGGTATCCCGGTAATAACTGCTGTTTTTAACACTAATGCTGCAGCAGATAGTGGAGCCAACAAGACTGGAAAACACACTTTACTTTATTTTCACAAATAATGAGGACCTGGTAAGAAACATAACAATATCAAAAACAACTAATTCCAGTCACAATCTAATCAAAGTTCAGACTTGCATGCCCAGGGGTCCTGATCAGCAAAATGCACGTAGCTGTGAAGGTGTCTTCACCAAATTCAACTTCAACAACAAGAACATCAACTGGGACCATATAAACCATGTCCTAAATGAAACTTGTTGGGAAGATATCTTAAATAACATGGATCCAAACCAGTGCCTTGAAAGGATCAACTTCCTGGTAGCTGAAGTATGTTCAAGGCATATTCCCCCATGAAAAAAGAAAAAGGCGGAGGCTCCCTCTACAGAAGACGAGGAATCACTGAGTTCCTCAAGAACGCTAGATTATCTGATACATGGAAGAAAGCGCTGACCAGGGAAGTGGAAAATATCGAACTTAAGTTAAAGGACTCATACAGGACCCAGGAGAGACAGGAGGAGCTAAAAGCGATTAGAGAAATTGAAAGAAATTCGAAATATTTCTTTTCGTATGCCAAAAACAAGACAAAAACCACATCTGGTATCGGGCCCTTGCTCAGACAGGATGGGACTTACACAGATAACACAGAAATGAGGGAGATACTGAAGTCTCGATATGACTCTGCATTTAGTGAGCCACTAATCAGTCTGAAGATCGACAACTCAAATGATTTTTTCATGAATGAGCCTCAAAACTCCAACAATGTATGCCAGACTTCCGATATTACCCTAACTCCGATAGACATCGAGAAAGCCATTGACAACATGCCCATGCACTCAGCCCCAGGCTCAAACTCGTGGAACTCTGTGTTCATTAAGAACTGCAAGAAACCCCTTTCGTGTACCCTAAGTATACTATGGAGAAGGAGTTTAGACATGGGTGAAATTCCAGTCACTAAAAACAACGGATAAAGCCCCACTCCATAAACGTGGCAACAAAGCATTAGCTAAGAAGTATAGACCAATAACTCTAGCGTCCCACATCATAAAAATCTTTGAACGAGTGCTAAAAAGCGCGATTGCAAACCACTTGGATTCCCATAAAATATACAATCCAGGGCAACATGGCTTCAGAGCGCTCCTGCCTCTCGCAACTTCTGGATCACTATGATATGGTCTTGGATGCACTGGAAGAAAAGCAGAATGCAGATGCAATATACACAGACTTTGCAAAAACCTTTGACAAGTGCGATCATGCTGTATTAGCACACAAAACGTTCCAAAGGAATAACTGGCAAAGTGGGGAGATGGATCTTCAACTTTCTAATCAATCGAACACAAAGAGTAGTGGTAAACAGAGATAAATCGGAAGCCGCCATAGTGAAAAACTCTGTTCCACAAGGCACAGTACTCGCCCCCATCCTGTTCCTCATCCTCATATCAGATATAGACAGTGATGTAATCCACAGTACAGTGTCATTCTCTGCAGACGATACTAGGATCTGCATGAGACTGTCATCTATTGAGGACGCAGTTAACCTCCAAGAAGATATAAACCAAGTTTTCCAATGGGCAACGGAAAACAATAGGATGTTCAGTGAAGACAAATTCCAACTACTCCGTTATGGGAAACTGGAGGAGATAATAACTAGAACTGAGTGTACAACAAACTCTGATCACACAATAGAGCGGAAAAATAATGTGAAGGACCTGGGAGTGGTAATGTCTGAGGATTTCACTTTCAAGAATCACAACAGTGCCACGATCACAACTGCAAAGAAAATGAAAGGATGGATAATGAGAACATTCAAGACAAGAGATGCCAAGCCAATGATGATCCTTTTCAAATCACTTGTTCTCTCTAGGCTGTAATACTGCTGTGCATTAACATCTCCATTCAAAGCAGGTGAAACTGCAGATCAAGAGAGTGTACAGAGAACCTTTACTGCACATATAAGTTCCATTATACACGTCAACTACTGGGAACGCTTGGAAGCACTTGACTTGTACTCGCTGGAACGCAGGCCATAATCTACACTTGGAAAATCCTAGAAGGAATAGTCCCTAATCTGCACACAAAAATCATTCCCTATAAAAGTAAAAGACTGGGCAGGCGGTGCAAAATACCCCAAATGAAAAGTAGGGGCGTTATTAGTACACTAAGAGAAAAGACCATATGTATCCGGGGCCCAAGACTGTTCAACAGCCTCCCACCATACATAAGGGGAATTATCAACTGGCCCCTGGCTGCCTTCAAGAGAGAGCTGGACAGATACTTCAAGTCGGTGCCGGATCAGCCGGGCTATGGTATGTACGTTGGACTACGTGCGGCCAGCAGTAACAGCCAGGTTGATCAGGCCCTGATCCACCGGAAGCCCTGGTCGTGGACCGGGCCGCGGGGGCGTTGATCCCCGGAATAACCTCCAGGTAGACTCCAGGTGTCTAATTTCTCCACTGACATACTGAACACGTCTGAAACAAGCAACAAGCATTCAGTAACAATAACTACTGGAAAATGCAGCAGTTTCTTAGAGTGTGTTTCTCACACACCATCAACAAACACCTTCAACCCACCAAGTGACCTTTGGTTGTCTTCAAGAAGGAACTTGATAAGTTCCTCGAGACAGTTCCTTACCAGCCAGACTGTGGTGCCAACGATGGCCTACACACTGCTTGCATCAACAGCTTTATGGCTCAGGCCATCGACCAGGAGGCCAGGTCTGGGCGTGCGGGGGCGATGATCCCCCTGGCATTAACAACAGGTGGAACAGGTAGGTAGACGCTAATGAGGAAAAGTCACACGGGGGAGAGGAGGCGAGAGAGGTGGGGTGTAGAGGCCAGAAAAACAGGTAAACACCTCTCTCTCTCACACACACACACACACACACACACACACACACACACACACACACACACACACACACACACACACACACACACACAAGCAGAGGTATGATAAAGCTCACGGTTCAGGGAGAGTGACCTAGTAGCGACCAGTGAAGAGGCGGGGGCAGGAGCTAGGACTCGACACCTGCAACCTCAACTAGGTGAGTACAACTAGGTGAGTATACACACACACACACACACACACACACACACACACACACACACACACACACACACACACACACACACACACACACACACACACAAACAGTGCACACAACCGAGGAAGAAGTGAAGAGGCTTCTGAGTGAGCTAGATACCTCAAAGGCAATGGGTCCAGATAACATCTCCCCATGGGTCCTGAGAGAGGAAGCAGAGGCGCTATGTGTACCCCTAACAACAATATTCAATACATCTATCGAAACAGGGAGATTGCCTAAGGCATGGAAGACAGCAAATGTAGTCCCAATCTTTAAAAAAGGAGACAGACATGAAGCATTAAACTACAGACCAGTGTCACTGACATGTATAGTATGCAAAATCATGGAGAAGATTATCAGGAGAAGAGTGGTGGAACACCTAGAAAGGAATGATCTCATCAACAGCAGCCAACATGGTTTCAGGGACGGGAAATCCTGTGTCACTAACCTACTGGAGTTCTATGACATGGTGACAGCAGTAAGACAAGAGAGAGAGGGGTGGGTGGATTGCATATTCTTGGACCGCAAGAAGGCGTTTGACACAGTTCCACACAAGAGATTGGTGCAAAAACTGGAGGACCAAGCAGGGATAACAGGGAAGGCACTACAATGGATCAGGGAATACTTGTCAGGAAGACAGCAGCGAGTCATGGTACGTGGCGAGGTGTCAGAGTGGGCACCTGTGACCAGCGGGGTCCCACAGGGGTCAGTCCTAGGACCAGTGCTGTTTCTGGTATTTGTGAACGACATGACGGAAGGAATAGACTCTGAGGTGTCCCTGTTTGCAGATGACGTGAAGTTGATGAGAAGAATTCACTCGATCGAAGACCACGCAGAACTACAAAGGGATCTGGACAGGCTGCAGACCTGGTCCAGCAATTGGCTCCTGGAGTTCAATCCCACCAAGTGCAAAGTCATGAAGATTGGGGAAGGGCAAAGAAGACCGCAGACGGAGTACAGTCTAGGGGGCCAGAGACTACAAACCTCACTCAAGGAAAAAGATCTTGGGGTGAGTATAACACCAGGCACATCTCCTGAAGCGCACATCAACCAAATAACTGCTGCAGCATATGGGCGCCTAGCAAACCTCAGAACAGCATTCCGACATCTTAATAAGGAATCGTTCAGGACCCTGTACACCGTGTACGTTAGGCCCATATTGGAGTATGCGGCACCAGTTTGGAACCCACACCTAGCCAAGCACGTAAAGAAACTAGATAAAGTGCAAAGGTTTGCAACAAGACTAGTCCCAGAGCTAAAAGGTATGTCCTACGAGGAGAGGTTAAGGGAAATCAACCTGACGACACTGGAGGACAGGAGAGATAGGGGGGACATGATAACGACATACAAAATACTGAGAGGAATTGACAAGGTGGACAAAGACAGGATGTTCCAGAGATTGGACACAGTAACAAGGGGACACAGTTGGAAGTTGAAGACACAGATGAATCACAGGGATGTTAGGAAGTATTTCTTCAGCCACAGAGTAGTCAGTAAGTGGAATAGTTTGGGAAGCGATGTAGTGGAGGCAGGATCCATACATAGCTTTAAACAGAGGTATAATAAAGCTCACGGCTCAGGGAGAGTGACCTAGTAGCGATCAGTGAAGAGGCGGGGCCAGGAGCTTGGACTCGACCCCCGCAACCTCAACTAGGTGAGTACAACTAGGTGAGTACACACACACATACACACACATACACACACACACACACACACACACACACACACACACACACACACACACACACACACAAACAAACACCTGACACACACACACACACACCTGACACACATAAACCTCTGATACAAACACAAGACACACCACACAAACACATGACACACCACACAAACACATGACACACCACACAAACACAAGACACACCACACAAACACATGGCACACCACACAAACACATGGCACACCACACAAACACATGACACACCACACAAACACATGGCACACCACACAAACACATGACACACCACACAAACACATGACACACCACACAAACACATGGCACACCACACAAACACATGGCACACCACACAAACACATGGCACACCACACAAACACATGACACACCACACAAACACATGGCACACCACACAAACACATGGCACACCACACAAACACATGACACACCACACAAACACATGACACACCACACAAACACATGGCACACCACACAAACACATGACACACCACACAAACACATGGCACACCACACAAACACATGACACACCACACAAACACATGGCACACCACACAAACACACCACACAAACACATGACACACCACACAAACACATGGCACACCACACAAACACACCACACAAACACATGACACACCACACAAACACATGACACACCACACAAACACATGACACACCACACAAACACATGGCACACCACACAAACACATGACACACCACACAAACACATGGCACACCACACAAACACATGGCACACCACACAAACACATGACACACCACACAAACACATGGCACACCACACAAACACATGACACACCACACAAACACATGGCACACCACACAAACACATGGCACACCACACAAACACATGGCACACCACACAAACACATGGCACACCACACAAACACATGGCACACCACACAAACACATGACACACCACACAAACACATGGCACACCACACAAACACATGACACACCACACAAACACATGGCACACCACACAAACACATGACACACCACACAAACACATGGCACACCACACAAACACATGTCACACCACACAAACACATGACACACCACACAAACACATGGTACACATCTGCCACAATTAACCAAAACCAGCAACGAGAAATACCTGACCGAAATGCGCTTCACCTCAATATAAGAGTGATACAAAAGGAAACATGATTACGGCGTACAAAATACCCTGAGAAACAGGGTATACAAACAAGCGCTGTTTACCAATGGACGACGGTGGAAGTGAAAGCCCAGACAACCCAGAGACGTCAGGAAACACATATACAGTGACATAAACCTTGTAAAGACTTCCTTGACGTATTTCCCAGGTGCACCAGCACTACCCCTACGGTTGTAAGGTCTACCTGTGACATAATAATAATAATAAAAATAAAAATAATAATAATAATAATAATAATAATAATAATAATAATAATAATAATAATAATAATAATAATAATAATAATAATAATAATAGTTGTTGTTGTTGTTGTTGTTGTTGTTGTTGTTGTTGTTGTTGTTGTTGTTGTTGTTGTTGTTGTTGTTGTTGTTGTTGTTGTTGTTGTTGTTATTATTATTATTATTATTATTATTATTATTATTATTATTATTATTACAGATTTAAAAACAAATAATACTAGAGGAGAGGCTAGACTCAGCCTCCAAGAGTGTTATTTCAGCAGGGTCTTCAACCTCTGCTGTTTCTCATCCTCGTAGCAGACATAAATAAAAAAACACCCGGCACAATTTTGTATCATCATTTGCAGATGACACTAAAATAACCATGAAAGTCACTACGGTAGAGGACAATGAAAAATTACAGGAAGACATAAGCAGGGTTTTCCAGTGGGCAGTGGAGAACAACATGACGTTCAATGTTGATAAGTTCCAGCTGCTTAGGTATGGAAAGAATAAAGAACTCAAAAGGAATACTGTATACAAAACTCAAGAGGGTCGCCAAATAGAACGTAAGGAACACGTAAAAGACTTTCGAATAATTATGTCAGCTGACCTTTCTTTTACAGAACATAACAAGACAAAGATCACGACAGCCAGGAGGATGACGGGGTGAATACTGAGAACTTTCAAAACAAGGGAAATAATGCCGATGGTGACACTCTTCAAAACGCTGGTGATCCCTCATTTGAAATATTGCTCAGTGCTGACGGAACTTTCAAAGCAGGAGAAATATCAGAGCTGGAACAAATAAAGAGATCGTTTACGACTCACATTAAGCCAGTAAAGCATCTAAATTACTGGGAACATCTTCAAGTACTCATTGGAGCGGAGAGAGAGATATTTATTTTTTTATTATCACACCGGCCGATTCCCACCAAGGCAGGGTGGCCCGAAAAAGAAAAACTTTCACCATCATTCACTCCATCACTGTCTTGCCAGAAGGGTGCTTTACACTACAGTTTTTAAACTGCAACATTAACACCCCTCCTTCAGAGTGCAGGCACTGTACTTCCCATCTCCAGGACTCAAGTCCGGCCTGCCGGTTTCCCTGAATCCCTTCATAAATGTTACTTTGCTCACACTCCAACAGCACGTCAAGTATTAAAAACCATTTGTCTCCATTCACTCCTATCAAACACGCTCACGCATGCCTGCTGGAAGTCCAAGCCCCTCGCACACAAAACCTCCTTTACCCCCTCCCTCCAACCCTTCCTAGGCCGACCCCTACCCCGCCTTCCTTCCACTACAGACTGATACACTCTTGAAGTCATTCTGTTTCGCTCCATTCTCTCTACATGTCCGAACCACCTCAACAACCCTTCCTCAGCCCTCTGGACAACAGTTTTGGTAATCCCGCACCTCCTCCTAACTTCCAAACTACGAATTCTCTGCATTATATTCACACCACACATTGCCCTCAGACATGACATCTCCACTGCCTCCAGCCTTCTCCTCGCTGCAACATTCATCACCCACGCTTCACACCCATATAAGAGCGTTGGTAAAACTATACTCTCATACATTCCCCTCTTTGCCTCCAAGGACAAAGTTCTTTGTCTCCACAGACTCCTAAGTGCACCACTCACTCTTTTTCCCTCATCAATTCTATGATTCACCTCATCTTTCATAGACCCATCCGCTGACACGTCCACTCCCAAATATCTGAATACGTTCACCTCCTCCATACTCTCTCCCTCCAATCTGATATTCAATCTTTCATCACCTAATCTTTTTGTTATCCTCATAACCTTACTCTTTCCTGTATTCACCTTTAATTTTCTTCTTTTGCACACCCTACCAAATTCATCCACCAATCTCTGCAACTTCTCTTCAGAATCTCCCAAGAGCACAGTGTCATCAGCAAAGAGCAGCTGTGACAACTCCCACTTTGTGTGTGATTCTTTATCTTTTAACTCCACGCCTCTTGCCAAGACCCTCGCATTTACTTCTCTTACAACCCCATCTATAAATATATTAAACAACCACGGTGACATCACACATCCTTGTCTAAGGCCTACTTTTACTGGGAAAAAATTCCCCTCTTTCCTACATACTCTAACTTGAGCCTCACTATCCTCGTAAAAACTCTTCACTGCTTTCAGTAACCTACCTCCTACACCATACACTTGCAACATCTGCCACATTGCCCCCCTATCCACCCTGTCATACGCCTTTTCCAAATCCATAAATGCCACAAAGACCTCTTTAGCCTTATCTAAATACTGTTCACTTATATGTTTCACTGTAAACACCTGGTCCACACACCCCCTACCTTTCCTAAAGCCTCCTTGTTCATCTGCTATCCTATTCTCTGTCTTACTCTTAATTCTTTCAATTATAACTCTACCAAACACTTTACCAGGTACACTCAACAGACTTATCCCCCTATAATTTTTGCACTCTCTTTTATCCCCTTTGCCTTTATACAAAGGAACTATGCATGCTCTCTGCCAATCCCTAGGTACCTTACCCTCTTCCATACATTTATTAAATAATTGCACCAACCACTCCAAAACTATATCCCCACCTGCTTTTAACATTTCTATCTTTATCCCATCAATCCCGGCTGCCTTACCCCCTTTCATTTTACCTACTGCCTCACGAACTTCCCCCACACTCACAACTGACTCTTCCTCACTCCTACAAGATGTTATTCCTCCTTGCCCTATACACGAAATCACAGCTTCCCTATCTTCATCAACATTTAACAATTCCTCAAAATATTCCTTCCATCTTCCCAATACCTCTAACTCTCCATTTAATAACTCTCCTCTCCTATTTTTAACTGACAAATCCATTTGTTCTCTAGGCTTTCTTAACTTGTTAATCTCACTCCAAAACTTTTTCTTATTTTCAACAAAATTTGTTGATAACATCTCACCCACTCTCTCATTTGCTCTCTTTTTACATTGCTTCACCACTCTCTTAACTTCTCTCTTTTTCTCCATATACTCTTCCCTCCTTGCATCACTTCTACTTTGTAAAAACTTCTCATATGCTAACTTTTTCTCCCTTACTACTCTCTTTACATCATCATTCCACCAATCGCTCCTCTTCCCTCCTGCACCCACTTTCCTGTAACCACAAACTTCTGCTGAACACTCTAACACTACATTTTTAAACCTACCCCATACCTCTTCGACCCCATTGCCTATGCTCTCATTAGCCCATCTATCCTCCAATAGCTGTTTATATCTTACCCTAACTGCCTCCTCTTTTAGTTTATAAACCTTTACCTCTCTCTTCCCTGATGCTTCTATTCTCCTTGTATCCCATCTACCTTTTACTCTCAGTGTAGCTACAACTAGAAAGTGATCTGATATATCTGTGGCCCCTCTATAAACATGTACATCCTGAAGTCTACTCAACAGTCTTTTATCTACCAATACATAATCCAACAAACTACTGTCATTTCGCCCTACATCATATCGTGTATACTTATTTATCCTCTTTTTCTTAAAATATGTATTACCTATAACTAAACCCCTTTCTATACAAAGTTCAATCAAAGGGCTCCCATTATCATTTACACCTGGCACCCCAAACTTACCTACCACACCCTCTCTAAAAGTTTCTCCTACTTTAGCATTCAAGTCCCCTACCACAATTACTCTCTCACTTGGTTCAAAGGCTCCTATACATTCACTTAACATCTCCCAAAATCTCTCTCTCTCCTCTGCATTCCTCTCTTCTCCAGGTGCATACACGCTTATTATGACCCACTTCTCGCATCCAACCTTTACTTTAATCCACATAATTCTTGAATTTACACATTCATATTCTCTTTTCTCCTTCCATAACTGATCATTTAACATTACTGCTACCCCTTCCTTTGCTCTAACTCTCTCAGATACTCCAGATTTAATCCCATTTATTTCCCCCCACTGAAACTCTCCTACCCCCTTCAGCTTTGTTTCGCTTAGGGCCAGGACATCCAACTTCTTTTCATTCATAACATCAGCAATCATCTGTTTCTTGTCATCCGCACTACATCCACGCACATTTAAGCAACCCAGTTTTATAAAGTTTTTCTTCTTCTCTTTTTTAGTAATTGTATACAGGAGAAGGGGTTACTAGCCCATTGCTCCCGGCATTTTAGTCGCCTCATACGACACGCATGGCTTACGGAGGAAAGATTCTTTTCCACTTCCCCATGGACAATAGAAGAAATAAAAAGAACAAGAGCTATTTAGAAAAAGGAGAAAAACCTAGATGTATGTATATATATATATATGCATGTGCGTGTCTATGAAGTGTGACCAAAGTGTACGTAGGAGTAGCAAGATATCCCTGTTATCTTAGCGTGTTTATGAGACAGAAAAAGAAACCAGCAATCCTACCATCATGCAAAACAGTTACAGGTTTTTGTTTCACAGTCATCTGGCAGGACGGTAGTACTTCCCTGGGTGGTTGCTGTCTACCAACCTACTACCTATATAGATATACATGATAATATATACCTGGAAAGTGCTCGAGCGCCTGGTCCCAATTCTGCACACTGCCATAACAACATACTGGAGTGAGAGATATGGAAGGAAGTGCAAAAGAAACCCAGTGAGGAGCAGGGGTGCGGTGGGAACAATAAGGGAACACTGTATCAACATTCGTGGCCCCAGACTATTCAACATCTTACCAGAAGATATCAGAAACACTGCTGGAATAAGTGTAGAAGCCTTCAAGAGGAAACTGGACAAGTATCTTCACCAGGTGCCAGATCAACCAGGCTGTGATGGATATGTGGGGCAGCGGGCCTCCAGCAGCAACAGCCTGGTTGACCAGGCAAGCACCAGATGAGCCTGGCCCACGACCGGGCTGCATGAGTAGTGAAACTCTCGAAACTCTTCAAAGGTATATCAAAGGTAACACCTAGATGATATAAGGCCTAAATATTTTGCTATCATGGCTCCACCCTTGTCTCCACTTCCTGGGCAGCGACAAGACAGCCATTATACCACAAGACGGGCAATCATCAGTACCTACACTTAAGCTGTGTCTTTCTCAAAAACATCACTTCACCAGTGATCATTCATCTCTGGATTAAGTCAGGTCTCAAACATGTTCATATAACATAAGAACAGTTATTATTCTTAACATATCGTCCGTCTCCCACCGAGGCAAGGTGACCTTCCTCCATCAAAAAAAAAGAAAGGTAACGCATTCACCATCATTCATTCAACTACTGTTTTCCTAGACGCTTGCGGATATCACAGTTCGGATGATCCTCCGAAATGTAGCATTCCCACCCCTCTGTCAGAGTGCAGGCACTGTTCTTCCCACCTCCAAGGCTCAAGTCCGGCTAACCAGATTCCCCGAACACTTCCATAAATATTAACTTGCTAAAATTCCTACAGCACCTCAAAGTTCACTCCGATCTAACGGTCTCAACACAAGCTTGCTGGATGTTCCTGCCCCCACCACTAGAAATCTATATCCCCTTCCCTTCCTTCTAATCCTTCCTGGAAGGACCTCGACTGATCCTTCCCTCTACTTAAATTGTACACACTTTCTAGTCATTCACTTCTGCTCTGTGCTCTCTAAATGTCCATACCACCTCAACAACCCTTCCTCAGTCCTCTAAATAATACTTCTTGTAAACCCAACACTTAATTTTCCCTCTCTGAGTTCTCTGCATAATAACCACAACACAGACTGTCCTCAAATATAACATCGCCACTGTCTCAAGCCTCCTTCAAACTGCAACGAGAAACTGGCTGATACAAAATTAACAGAAAATTGAAAACTCCAGGTAACTCCAGCTTTCCTGTCCCCTGTGTGTATGTTTCATAAGAATATAGATGCTACTGAGGCGGGGAACAGTTCTTAGCTTGCTAATAAAGATGGAAACTTCACCTCACGAGGGAGGGAGAGAGAGAGAGAGAGAGAGAGAGGGAGAGAGAAATGGGAAGGCTTCTTCAAGATTACTGGTGAAGACGCCTTCACATCTATCAGAGGACAGCCACGACCTGCCTGGAGCTGCCTGGAGCCTCTTATTAGCGGCGCTGCGTGCCACACCAACCTAGCCATCTACCCTGACACACACACACACACACACACACACACACACACACACACACACAGGAATTCGCGATGATATCTTCAGAGAGAAACGGAGCCACATACAGGCATGTCTAACAAAGGCGCTGGAACCTAGCAACAAGACCTATGGACTCTATACAAAGGCTCTAGGTCAACGCCAGGTTTATAGAATATGGTAATCAAATCCCAAATCGCGTGAGGTGCGAACCCATGGCAAGTGAGTCTCAAACTCAGAGGGCAGTGCGTTCACCACTTGACCAGTTGTTACTAAGGCTTGGTGAGGCTGCGGGTAACTGCTGTTATATACAATCAAACGTAAATTACCAGCAGCGTGAAGATAAGCTTAAGAAACTGAATAAATTACAATGATCTGGAGAGGAGAGTAAAGCTTAGAACATGATCAGTTTGTATCACAAGCTTAAGTGGAGCCCAGACCTGCGTGTACACCAGACCTGCGTGTACACCAGACCTGCGTGTACACCAGACCTGCGTGTACACCAGACCTGCGTGTATACTAGACCTGCGTGTACACCAGACCTGCGTGTACACCAGACCTGCGTGTACACCAGACCTGCGTGTACACCAGACCTGCGTGTACACCAGACCTGCGTGTACACCAGACCTGCGTGTACACCAGACCTGCGTGTACACCAGATCTGCGTGTACACCAGACCTGCGTGTACACCAGACCTGCGTGTACACCAGACTTGCGTGTCCACTAGACCTGCGTGCACACCAGACCTGCGTGTATACCAGACCTGCGTGTACACCAGACCTGCGTGTCCACTAGACTTGCGTTCACGCCAGACCTGCGTGTATACCAGACCTGCGTGTACCCCAGACCTGCGTGTACACCAGACCTGCGTGTACACCAGACCTGCGTGTACACCAGACCTGCGTGTACACCAGACCTGCGTGTACACCAGACCTGCGTGTACACCAGACCTGCGTGTACACCAGACCTGCGTGTACACCAGACCTGCGTGTACACCAGACCTGCGTGTACACCAGACCTGCGTGTCCACTAGACCTGCGTGCACACCAGACCTGCGTTTACACCAGACCTGCGTGTCCACTAGACCTGCGTGCACACCAGACCTGCGTGTATACTAGACCTGCGTGCACACCAGACCTGCGTGCACACCAGACCTGCGTGTACACGAGACCTGCGTTCACACCAGACCTGCGTGTATACTAGACCTGCGTGCACACCAGACCTTCGTGTACACCAGACCTGCGTGTACACCAGACCTGCGTGTATACCAGACCTGCGTTCACACCAGACCTGCGTGTATACCAGACATGCGTGCACACCAGACCTGCGTGTCCACTAGACCTGCGTTCACACCAGACCTGCGTGTATACCAGACCTGCGTGTGCACCAGACCTGCGTGTACACCAGACCTGCGTGTACACCAGACCTGCGTATATACCAGACCTGCGTGTACACCAGACCTGCATGTAAACCAGACCTGCGTGCACACCAGACATGCGTGTACACCAGACCTGCGTGTACACCAGACCTGCGTGCACACCAGATGTGCGTGTACACCAGACCTGCGTGTACACCAGACCTGCGTGTACACCAGACCTGCGCGCACACCAGACCTGCGTGTACACCAGACCTGCGTGTACACCAGACCTGCGTGCACACCAGACCTGCGTGTACACCAGACCTGCGTGTCCGCACGACCTACGTTCACACCAGACCTGCGTGTACACCAGACCTGCGTGTACACCAGACCTGCGTGTACACCAGACCTGTGTGCACACCAGACCTGCGTGTACACCAGACCTGCGTGTACACCAGACCTGCGTGCACACCAGACCTGCGTGTACACCAGACCTGCGTGTACATCAGACCTGCGTTCACACCAGACCTGCGTTTACACCAGACCTGCGTTCACACCAGACCTGCCTGCATACCAGATCTGCGTGTACACCAGACCTGCGTGTCCACTAGACCTGCGTGCACACCAGACCTGCGTGTACACCAGACCTGCATGTACACCAGACTTGCGTGTCCACTAGACCTGCGTGCACACCAGACCTGCGTGTACACCAGACCTGCGTGTACACCAGACCTGCGTGCATACCAGACTTGCGTGTACACCAGACCTGCGTGTACACTAGACCTGCGTGTACACCAGACCTGCGTTCACACCAGACTTGCGTGTACACCAGACCTGCGTGTACACCAGACCTGCGTGTCAACTAGACCTGCGTGCACACCAGACCTGCGTGTACACCAGACCTGCGTGTACACCAGATTTGCGTCTCCACTAGACCTGCGTGCACACCAGACCTGCGTGTATACCAGACCTGCGTGTACACCAGACCTGCGTGTCCACTAGACTTGCGTTCACACCAGACCTGCGTGTATACCAGACCTGCGTGTACACCAGACCTGCGTGTACACCAGACCTGCGTGTACACCAGACCTGCGTGTACACCAGACCTGCGTGTACACCAGACCTGCGTGTACACCAGACCTGCGTGTACACTAGACCTGCGTGTACACCAGACCTGCGTGTACACCAGACCTGCGTTCACACCAGACTTGCGTGTACACCAGACCTGCGTGTACACTAGACCTGCGTGTACACCAGACCTGCGTTCACACCAGACTTGCGTGTACACCAGACCTGCGTGTACACCAGACCTGCGTGGCTACTAGACCTGCGTGCACACCAGACCTGCGTGTACACCAGACCTGCGTGTACACCAGACTTGCGTGTCCACTAGACCTGCGTGCACACGAGACTTGCGTGTATACCAGACCTGCGTGTACACCAGACCTGCGTGTCCACTAGACCTGCGTTCACGCCAGACCTGCGTGTATACCAGACCTGCGTGTACCCCAGACCTGCGTGTACACCAGACCTGCGTGTACACCAGACCTGTGTGTACACCAGACCTGCGTGCATACCAGACCTGCGTGTACACCAGACCTGCGTGTACACCAGACCTGCGTGTCCACTAGACCTGCGTGCACACCAGACCTGCGTGTACACCAGACCTGCGTGTACACCAGACCTGCGTGTACACCAGACCTGCGTGTACACCAGACCTGCGTGTACACCAGACCTGCGTGTACACCAGACCTGCGTGTACACCAGACCTGCGTGTACACCAGACCTGCGTGCACACCAGACCTGCGTGTACACCAGACCTGCGTGTACACGAGACCTGCGTTCACACCAGACCTGCGTGTATTCTAGACCTGCGTGCACACCAGACCTGCGTGTATACCAGACATGCGTGCACACCAGACCTGCGTGTCCACTAGACCTGCGTTCACACTAGACATGCGTGTATACCAGACCTGCGTGTGCACCAGACCTGCGTGTACACCAGACCTGCGTGTACCCAGGACCTGCGTGTACACCAGACCTGCGTATATACCAGACCTGCGTGTACACCAGACCTGCGTGTACACCATTCCTGCGTGTACACCAAGCCTGCGTGTACACCAGACCTGCACGTACACCAAACCTGCGTGTACGCTGGACCTGCATGTACACCAGACCTGCATGTAAACCAGACCTGCGTGCACACCAGACATGCGTGTACACCAGACCTGCGTGTACACCAGACCTGCGTGCACACCAGATGTGCGTGTACACCAGACCTGCGTGTACACCAGACCTGCGTGTACACCAGACCTGCGTGCACACCAGACCTGCGTGTACACCAGACCTGCGTGTACACCAGACCTGCGTGCACACCAGACCTGAGTGTACACCAGACCTGCGTGTCCGCACGACCTACGTTCACACCAGACCTGCGTGTACACCAGACCTGCGTGTACACCAGACCTGCGTGTACACCAGACCTGCGTGCACACCAGACCTGCGTGTACACCAGACCTGCGTGTACACCAGACCTGCGTGCACACCAGACCTGCGTGTACACCAGACCTGCGTGTACACCAGACCTGCGTGCACACCAGACCTGCGTGTACACCAGACCTGCGTGTACATCAGACCTGCGTTCACACCAGACCTGCGTGTACACCAGACCTGCGTTCACACCAGACCTGCGTGCATACCAGATCTACGTGTACACCAGACCTGCGTGTCCACTAGACCTGCATGTACACCAGACTTGCGTGTCCACTAGACCTGCGTGCACACCAGACCTGCGTGTACACCAGACCTGCGTGTACACCAGACCTGCGTGCATACCAGACCTGCGTGTACACCAGACCTGCGTGTACACCAGACCTGCGTGTCCACAAGACCTGCGTGTACACCAGACCTACGTGTACACCAGACCTGCGTGTACACCAGACCTACGTGTACACCAGACCTGCGTGTACAGCAGACATGCGTGTACACCAGACCTGCGTGTACACCAGACCTGTGTGTACACCAGACCTACGTGTACACCAGACCTGCGTGCACACCAGACCTGCGTGTACACCTGACTTGCGTGTACACCAGACCTGCGTTCACACCAGACCTGCGTGTATATCAGACCTGCGTGTACACCAGACCTGCGTGTATACCAGACCTGCGTGTCCACTAGACCTGCGTTCACACCAGACCTGCGTGTACACCAGACCTGCGTGTACACCAGACCTGCGTGCACACCAGACTTGCGTGTACACCAGACCTGCGTGTACACCAGACCTGCGTGTCCGCACGACCTACGTTCACACCAGACCTGCGTGTACACCAGACCTGTGTGTACACCAGACCTGCGTGTACACCAGACCTGTGTGCACACCAGACCTGCGTGTACACCAGACCTGCGTGTACACCAGACCTGCGTGCACACCAGACCTGCGTGTACACCAGACCTGCGTGTACATCAGACCTGCGTTCACACCAGACCTGCGTGTACACCAGACCTGCGTTCACACCAGACCTGCGTGCATACCAGATCTGCGTGTACACCAGACCTGCGTGTCCACTAGACCTGCGTGCACACCAGACCTGCGTGTACACCAGACCTGCATGTACACCAGACTTGCGTGTCCAATAGACCTGCGTGCACACCAGACCTGCGTGTACACCAGACCTGCGTGTACACCAGACCTGCGTGCATACCAGACCTGCGTGTACACCAGACCTGCGTGTACACCAGACCTGCGTGTCCACTAGACCTGCGTGCACACCAGACCTGCGTGTACACCAGACTTGCGTGTACACCAGACCTGCGTGTCCACTAGACCTGCGTGCACACCAGACCTGCGTGTACACCAGACCTGCGTGTACACCAGACCTGTGTGTACACCAGACCTACTTGTACACCAGACCTTCGTGCACACCAGACCTGCGTGTACACCAGACTTGCGTGTACATCAGACCTGCGTGCACACCAGACCTGCGTGTACACCAGGCGTGCGTGTACACCAGACCTGCGTGTCCACTAGACCTGCGTTCACATAAAACCTGCGTGTATACCAGACCTGCGTGTACACCAGACCTGCGCGTATACCAGACCTGCGTGTCCACTAGACCTGCGTGCACACCAGACCTTCGTGTACACCAGAGCTGCGTGTACACCAGCCCTGCGTGTACACCAGACCTGCGTGCATACCAGACCTGCGTGTACACCAGACCTGCGTGTACACCAGACCTGCGTGTCCACTAGACTTGCGTTCACACCAGACCTGCGTGCATACAAGACCTGCGTGTACACCAGACCTGCGTGTACACTAGACCTGCGTGTCCACTAGACCTGCGTGCACACCAGACCTGCGTGTACACCAGTCCTGCGTGTACACCAGACCTGCGTGTCCACTAGACCTGCTTGCACACCAGACCTGCGTGTACACCAGACCTGCGTGTACACCAGACCTGCGTGTCCACTAGACCTGCGTTCACACCAGACCTGCGTGTATATCAGACCTGCGTGTACACCAGACCTGCGTGTACACCAGACGTGCGTGTCCACTAGACCTGCGTTCACACCAGACGTGCGTGTATACCAAACCTGCGTGTACACCAGACCTGCGTGTACGCTGGACCTGCGTGTACACCAGACCTGCGTATATACCAGATCTGCGTGTACACCAGACCTGCGTGTACACCAGTCCTGCGTGTACACCAAGCCTGCGTGTACACCAGACCTGAACGTACACCAGACGTGCATGTACACCAGACCTGCATGTACACCAGACCTGCATGTACACCAGACCTGCATGTACACCAGACCTGCGTGTACACCAGACCTGCATGTACACCAGACCTACATGTACACCAGACCTGCGTGTACACCAGACCTGCACGTACACCAGACCTGCATGTACACCAGACCTGCATGTACACCAGATCTGCGTGTACACCAGACCTGCATGTACACCAGACCTACATGTACACTTAACCTGCATGTACACCAGACCTGCATGTGCACCAAATCTGCATGTACACCAGATTTACATGTACACCAGACCTGCATGTACACCAGACCTGCATGTACACCAGACTTGCATGTACACGAGACCTACATGTACACCTAACCTGCATGTACACCAGACCTACATGTACACCAGACCTACATGTACACCAAACCTGCATGTACACCAGACCTACATGTACACCAAACCTGCATGTACACCAGACCTACATGTACACCAAACCTGCATGTACACCAGACCTACATGTGCACCAGACCTGCATGTACACCAGACCTACATGTACACCAGACCTGCATGTACACCAGACTCACCGTGACACAATACATATTAATTCCCAGCTTGAAGCATATTAACGGGAGGTTGCCTGCATACCTGTAGATGGTTTAAGGGGACACCGCCCCCCCCCCCCGCGGCCCGCCCCCAGACCAGGCTTCCCAATTGCTGGCCTAATCAACAGGTTCCCTGATCAGAGACTGACAGCCAGGACCCTGCTGATACCTGCCCACTCACTTGAAATCTGGGCTGAAGAATATAGTGTGATCCCCAGGTCGTCCCTTCCATTCAGTGGTATATTGCTGTTATAGGTGTCGGGGCCCACGACTTTCCCAAGGATGAACTACCAGTTATAAACGTGAATCAGTAGGGGTAAGATATTCATCTCTAGACTAGTAGACTTTATTCCAACACCTAGGTAATGTGTCTTAAGGCCAGCTACCACAGACCCTCTGGTAGTACCCGGGTTCGCATCAGAGACCCTCTGGTAGTACCCGGGTTCACATCACAGACCCTCTGGTAGTACCCGGGTTCGCATCACAGACCACTGAACAACTTGAAGCGTCGGCTGCATATACTGGATATGTTATATAAGAAAAGAAATGAAACGTAACTTTACAAAAATAACTGAAAAGTTAATATTAATAATAATTTGTAGATGGATGGTTCAGAGAACCGACATGTTGATAAATTAGACACATGTGCAACTCTTGGGTATCTTTATTGAGGAAACGTTTCGCCACACAGTGGCTTTATCAGTCCATACGTAGGAGAAACTTGAAGAACAGGAGGAGAATGAGGTAATCAGTCCCTCAACCTTGAGTCGATGTGTTCAGTCCATCAATCTTGAGTAGAATACGGCAGATGAGCGGAGAAGCAGCTTATAAACCGTATGGCAGGAGAGGTGTAGCAGTCATAGTCAGAGTTGCACATGTGTCTAATTTATCAACATGTCGGTTCTCTGAACCATTCATCTACAATCCTGTCAGACACTGTAACTTCTTGGGATCTTAATACTTGGGAATTCTTCGCTTGCCTAATTCTTGGGCACGACCTACTTCCACATTGAACAAATGTAACACCACCTATGACTGCTTCACCTCTCCTGCCATACGGTTTATAAGCTGCTTCTCCGCTCATCTGCCGTATTCTACTCAAGATTGATGGACTGAACACATCGACTCAAGGTTGAGGGACTGATTACCTCATTCTCCTCCTGTTCTTCAAGATTCTCCTTTGTATGGACTGATGAAGCCACTGTGTGGCGAAACGTTTCCTCAATAAAGATACCCAAGAGTTGCACATGTGTCTAATTTATCAATAATAATAATAATAATAATAATAATAATAATAATAATAATAATAATAATAATAATAATATATGAGAGTGCCATGAAAGAATGAGCTCATTGGTACTCTGAACACTAAGACAAAGGAAAAAAAACTACCAGTACCTACCTACTCATCAGGAGGCCTGGTCTGGCACCGTGCCTGGTCTGGCACCGTGCCTGGTCTGGCACCGTGCCTGGTCTGGCACCGTGCCTGGTCTGGCACCGTGCCTGGTCTGGCACCGTGCCTGGTCTGGCACCGTGCCTGGTCTGGCACCGTGCCTGGTCCGGCACCGTGCCTGGTCTGGCACCGTGCCTGGTCTGGCACCGTGCCTGGTCTGGCACCGTGCCTGGTCTGGCACCGTGCCTGGTCTGGCACCGTGCCTGGTCTGGCACCGTGCCTGGTCTGGCACCGTGCCTGGTCTGGCACCGTGCCTGGTCTGGCACCGTGCCTGGTCTGGCACCGTGCCTGGTCTGGCACCGTGCCTGGTCTGGCACCGTGCCTGGTCCGGCACCGTGCCTGGTCTGGCACCGTGCCTGGTCTGGCACCGTGCCTGGTCTGGCACCGTGCCTGGTCTGGCACCGTGCCTGGTCTGGCACCGTGCCTGGTCTGGCACCGTGCCTGGTCTGGCACCGTGCCTGGTCTGGCACCGTGCCTGGTCTGGCACCGTGCCTGGTCTGGCACCGTGCCTGGTCTGGCACCGTGCCTGGTCTGGCACCGTGCCTGGTCTGGCACCGTGCCTGGTCTGGCACCGTGCCTGGTCTGGCACCGTGCCTGGTCTGGCACCGTGCCTGGTCTGGCACCGTGCCTGGTCTGGCACCGTGCCTGGTCTGGCACCGTGCCTGGTCTGGCACCGTGCCTGGTCTGGCACCGTGCCTGGTCTGGCACCGTGCCGCACGAACACTGATCCCCCATACAGGTAATTATTATTATTAGTAGTAGTAGTAGTACTAGTAGTAGTAGTAGTAACTTTCCAGTTATTTTTGTAAAGTTAATTGTGAGAGACGAACACTTGTGAGAGACGAACACCTGTGAGAGACGAACACTTGTGAGAGACGAGCACCTGTGAGAGACGAACACTTGTGAGAGACGAACACTTGTGAGAGACGAACACTTGTGAGAGACGAACACTTGTGAGAGACGAACACTTGTGAGAGACGAACACTTGTGAGAGATGAACACTTGTGAGAGACGAACACCTGTGAGAGACGAACACTTGTGAGAGACGAACACCTGTGAGAGACGAACACTTGTGAGAGACGAACACTTGTGAGAGACGAACACCTGTGAGAGACGAACACTTGTGAGAGACGAACACTTGTGAGAGACGAACACTTGTGAGAGATGAACACTTGTGAGAGACGAACACTTGTGAGAGATGAACACTTGTGAGAGACGAACACTTGTGAGAGATGAACACTTGTGAGAGACGAACACCTGTGAGAGACGAACACTTGTGAGAGACGAACACTTGTGAGAGACGAACACTTGTGAGAGACGAACACTTGTGAGAGATGAACACTTGTGAGAGATGAACACTTGTGAGAGACGAACACTTGTGAGAGATGAACACTTGTGAGAGACGAACACTTGTGAGAGATGAACACTTGTGAGAGACGAACACTTGTGAGAGATGAACACTTGTGAGAGATGAACACTTGTGAGAGACGAACACTTGTGAGAGATGAACACTTGTGAGAGACGAACACTTGTGAGAGATGAGAGACGAACACTTGTGAGAGATGAACACTTGTGAGAGACGAACACTTGTGAGAGATGAACACGTGTGAGAGATGAACACTTGTGAGAGACGAACACTTGTGAGAGATGAACACTTGTGAGAGATGAACACTTGTGAGAGATGAACACTTGTGAGAGACGAACACTTGTAAGAGAACACTTAACACTTGTGAGAGTGACGAACACTTGTGAGAGACGAACACTTGTGAGAGATGAACACTTGTGAGAGATGAACACTTGTGAGAGATGAACACTTGTGAGAGACGAACACTTGTGAGAGATGAACACTTGTGAGAGACGAACATTTGTGAGAGACGAACACTTGTGAGAGATGAACACTTGTGAGAGACGAACACTTGTGAGAGATGAACACTTGTGAGAGATGAACACTTGTGAGAGACGAACACTTGTGAGAGATGAACACTTGTGAGAGATGAACACTTGTGAGAGACGAACACTTGTGAGAGACGAACACTTGTGAGAGACGAACACTTGTGAGACGAACACTTGTGAGAGACGAACACTTGTGAGAGACGAACACTTGTGAGAGATGAACACTTGTGAGAGATGAACACTTGTGAGAGACGAACACTTGTGAGAGATGAACACTTGTGAGAGACGAACACTTGTGAGAGACGAACACTTGTGAGAGATGAACACTTGTGAGAGATGAACACTTGTGAGAGACGAACACTTGTGAGAGATGAACACTTGTGAGAGATGAACACTTGTGAGAGATGAACACTTGTGAGAGATGAACACTTGTGAGAGACGAACACTTGTGAGAGACGAACACTTGTGAAAGACGAACACTTGTGAGAGACGAACACTTGTGAGAGATGAACACTTGTGAGAGACGAACACTTGTGAGAGATGAACACTTGTGAGAGATGAACACTTGTGAGAGACGAACACTTGTGAGAGGTGAACACTTGTGAGAGATGAACACTTGTGAGAGACGAACACTTGTGAGAGACGAATACTTGTGAGAGACGAACACTTGTGAGAGACGAACACTTGTGAGAGACGAACACTTGTGAGAGACGAACACTTGTGAGAGATGAACACTTGTGAGAGATGAACACTTGTGAGAGACGAACACTTGTGAGAGATGAACACTTATGAGAGACGAACACTTGTGAGAGATGAACACTTGTGAGAGATGAACACTTGTGAGAGATGAACACTTGTGAGAGACGAACACTTGTGAGAGATGAACACTTGTGAGAGATGAACACTTGTGAGAGATGAACACTTGTGAGAGATGAACACTTGTGAGAGACGAACAGTTGTGAGAGACGAACAATTGTGAGAGACGAACACTTGTGAGAGACGAACACTTGTGAGAGACGAACACTTGTGAGAGATGATCACTTGTGAGAGATGAACACTTGTGAGAGACGAACACTTGTGAGAGATGAACACTTGTGAGAGACGAACACTTGTGAGAGATGAACACTTGTGAGAGACGAACACTTGTGAGAGATGAACACTTGTGAGAGATGAACACTTGTGAGAGACGAACACTTGTGAGAGATGAACACTTGTGAGAGACAAACACTTGTAAGAGATGAACACTTGTGAGAGACGAACACTTGTGAGAGACGAACACTTGTGAGAGATGAACACTTGTGAGAGATGAACACTTGTGAGAGACGAACACTTGTGAGAGACGAACACTTGTGAGAGATGAACACTTGTGAGAGACGAACACTTGTGAGAGACGAACACTTGTGAGAGATGAACACTTGTGAGAGACGAACACTTGTGAGAGATGAACACTTGTGAGAGATGAACACTTGTGAGAGACGAACACTTGTGAGAGATGAACACTTGTGAGAGACGAACACTTGTGAGAGATGAACACTTGTGAGAGATGAACACTTGTGAGAGACGAACACTTGTGAGAGATGAACACTTGTGAGAGACGAACACTTGTGAGAGATGAACACTTGTGAGAGACGAGCACTTGTGAGAGATGAACACGTGTGAGAGATGAACACTTGTGAGAGACGAACACTTGTGAGAGATGAACACTTGTGAGAGACGAACACTTGTGAGAGATGAACACTTGTGAGAGATGAACACTTGTGAGAAACGAACACTTGTGAGAGATGAACACTTGTGAGAGATGAACACTTGTGAGAGATGAACACTTGTGAGAGACGAACACTTGTGAGAGATGAACACTTGTGAGAGATGAACACTTGTGAGAGACGAACACTTGTGAGAGATGAACACTTGTGAGAGACGAACACTTGTAAGAGATTAACACTTGTGAGAGACGAACACTTGTGAGAGACGAACACTTGTGAGAGATGAACACTTGTGAGAGATGAACACTTGTGAGAGATGAACACTTGTGAGAGACGAACACTTGTGAGAGATGAACACTTGTGAGAGACGAACACTTGTGAGAGACGAACACTTGTGAGAGATGAACACTTGTGAGAGACGAACACTTGTGAGAGATGAACACTTGTGAGAGATGAACACTTGTGAGAGACGAACACTTGTGAGAGATGAACACTTGTGAGAGATGAACACTTGTGAGAGACGAACACTTGTGAGAGACGAACACTTGTGAGAGACGAACACTTGTGAGACGAACACTTGTGAGAGACGAACACTTGTGAGAGACGAACACTTGTGAGAGATGAACACTTGTGAGAGATGAACACTTGTGAGAGACGAACACTTGTGAGAGATGAACACTTGTGAGAGACGAACACTTGTGAGAGATGAACACTTGTGAGAGACGAACACTTGTGAGAGACGAACACTTGTGAGAGATGAACACTTGTGAGAGATGAACACTTGTGAGAGACGAACACTTGTGAGAGATGAACACTTGTGAGAGACGAACACTTGTGAGAGATGAACACTTGTGAGAGATGAACACTTGTGAGAGACGAACACTTGTGAGAGATGAACACTTGTGAGAGACGAACACTTGTGAGAGATGAACACTTGTGAGAGATGAACACTTGTGAGAGACGAACACTTGTGAGAGATGAACACTTGTGAGAGACGAACACTTGTGAGAGATGAACACTTGTGAGAGACGAGCACTTGTGAGAGATGAACACTTGTGAGAGATGAACACTTGTGAGAGACGAACACTTGTGAGAGATGAACACTTGTGAGAGACGAACACTTGTGAGAGATGAACACTTGTGAGAGATGAACACTTGTGAGAGACGAACACTTGTGAGAGATGAACACTTGTGAGAGATGAACACTTGTGAGAGATGAACACTTGTGAGAGACGAACACTTGTGAGAGATGAACACTTGTGAGAGATGAACACTTGTGAGAGACGAACACTTGTGAGAGATGAACACTTGTGAGAGACGAACACTTGTAAGAGATTAACACTTGTGAGAGACGAACACTTGTGAGAGACGAACACTTGTGAGAGATGAACACTTGTGAGAGATGAACACTTGTGAGAGATGAACACTTGTGAGAGACGAACACTTGTGAGAGATGAACACTTGTGAGAGACGAACACTTGTGAGAGACGAACACTTGTGAGAGATGAACACTTGTGAGAGACGAACACTTGTGAGAGATGAACACTTGTGAGAGATGAACACTTGTGAGAGACGAACACTTGTGAGAGATGAACACTTGTGAGAGATGAACACTTGTGAGAGACGAACACTTGTGAGAGACGAACACTTGTGAGAGACGAACACTTGTGAGACGAACACTTGTGAGAGACGAACACTTGTGAGAGACGAACACTTGTGAGAGATGAACACTTGTGAGAGATGAACACTTGTGAGAGACGAACACTTGTGAGAGATGAACACTTGTGAGAGACGAACACTTGTGAGAGACGAACACTTGTGAGAGATGAACACTTGTGAGAGACGAACACTTGTGAGAGATGAACACTTGTGAGAGATGAACACTTGTGAGAGACGAACACTTGTGAGAGATGAACACTTGTGAGAGATGAACACTTGTGAGAGACGAACACTTGTGAGAGACGAACACTTGTGAGAGACGAACACTTGTGAGACGAACACTTGTGAGAGACGAACACTTGTGAGAGACGAACACTTGTGAGAGATGAACACTTGTGAGAGATGAACACTTGTGAGAGACGAACACTTGTGAGAGATGAACACTTGTGAGAGACGAACACTTGTGAGAGAAGAACACTTGTGAGAGACGAACACTTGTGAGAGACGAACACTTGTGAGAGATGAACACTTGTGAGAGACGAACACTTGTGAGAGATGAACACTTGTGAGAGACGAGCACTTGTGAGAGATGAACACTTGTGAGAGATGAACACTTGTGAGAGACGAACACTTGTGAGAGATGAACACTTGTGAGAGACGAACACTTGTGAGAGATGAACACTTGTGAGAGATGAACACTTGTGAGAGACGAACACTTGTGAGAGATGAACACTTGTGAGAGATGAACACTTGTGAGAGATGAACACTTGTGAGAGACGAACACTTGTGAGAGATGAACACTTGTGAGAGATGAACACTTGTGAGAGACGAACACTTGTGAGAGATGAACACTTGTGAGAGACGAACACTTGTAAGAGATTAACACTTGTGAGAGACGAACACTTGTGAGAGACGAACACTTGTGAGAGATGAACACTTGTGAGAGATGAACACTTGTGAGAGATGAACACTTGTGAGAGACGAACACTTGTGAGAGATGAACACTTGTGAGAGACGAACACTTGTGAGAGACGAACACTTGTGAGAGATGAACACTTGTGAGAGACGAACACTTGTGAGAGATGAACACTTGTGAGAGATGAACACTTGTGAGAGACGAACACTTGTGAGAGATGAACACTTGTGAGAGATGAACACTTGTGAGAGACGAACACTTGTGAGAGACGAACACTTGTGAGAGACGAACACTTGTGAGACGAACACTTGTGAGAGACGAACACTTGTGAGAGACGAACACTTGTGAGAGATGAACACTTGTGAGAGACGAACACTTGTGAGAGATGAACACTTGTGAGAGACGAACACTTGTGAGAGATGAACACTTGTGAGAGACGAACACTTGTGAGAGACGAACACTTGTGAGAGATGAACACTTGTGAGAGACGAACACTTGTGAGAGATGAACACTTGTGAGAGACGAGCACTTGTGAGAGATGAACACTTGTGAGAGATGAACACTTGTGAGAGACGAACACTTGTGAGAGATGAACACTTGTGAGAGACGAACACTTGTGAGAGATGAACACTTGTGAGAGATGAACACTTGTGAGAGACGAACACTTGTGAGAGATGAACACTTGTGAGAGATGAACACTTGTGAGAGATGAACACTTGTGAGAGACGAACACTTGTGAGAGATGAACACTTGTGAGAGATGAACACTTGTGAGAGACGAACACTTGTGAGAGATGAACACTTGTGAGAGACGAACACTTGTAAGAGATTAACACTTGTGAGAGACGAACACTTGTGAGAGACGAACACTTGTGAGAGATGAACACTTGTGAGAGATGAACACTTGTGAGAGATGAACACTTGTGAGAGACGAACACTTGTGAGAGATGAACACTTGTGAGAGACGAACACTTGTGAGAGACGAACACTTGTGAGAGATGAACACTTGTGAGAGACGAACACTTGTGAGAGATGAACACTTGTGAGAGATGAACACTTGTGAGAGACGAACACTTGTGAGAGATGAACACTTGTGAGAGATGAACACTTGTGAGAGACGAACACTTGTGAGAGACGAACACTTGTGAGAGACGAACACTTGTGAGACGAACACTTGTGAGAGACGAACACTTGTGAGAGACGAACACTTGTGAGAGATGAACACTTGTGAGAGATGAACACTTGTGAGAGACGAACACTTGTGAGAGATGAACACTTGTGAGAGACGAACACTTGTGAGAGACGAACACTTGTGAGAGATGAACACTTGTGAGAGATGAACACTTGTGAGAGACGAACACTTGTGAGAGATGAACACTTGTGAGAGATGAACACTTGTGAGAGATGAACACTTGTGAGAGATGAACACTTGTGAGAGACGAAGACTTGTGAGAGACGAACACTTGTGAAAGACGAACACTTGTGAGAGACGAACACTTGTGAGAGATGAACACTTGTGAGAGACGAACACTTGTGAGAGATGAACACTTGTGAGAGATGAACACTTGTGAGAGACGAACACTTGTGAGAGATGAACACTTGTGAGAGATGAACACTTGTGAGAGACGAACACTTGTGAGAGACGAATACTTGTGAGAGACGAACACTTGTGAGAGACGAACACTTGTGAGAGACGAACACTTGTGAGAGACGAACACTTGTGAGAGATGAACACTTGTGAGAGATGAACACTTGTGAGAGACGAACACTTGTGAGAGATGAACACTTATGAGAGACGAACACTTGTGAGAGATGAACACTTGTGAGAGATGAACACTTGTGAGAGATGAACACTTGTGAGAGACGAACACTTGTGAGAGATGAACACTTGTGAGAGATGAACACTTGTGAGAGATGAACACTTGTGAGAGATGAACACTTGTGAGAGACAAACAGTTGTGAGAGACGAACAATTGTGAGAGACGAACACTTGTGAGAGACGAACACTTGTGAGAGACGAACACTTGTGAGAGATGATCACTTGTGAGAGATGAACACTTGTGAGAGACGAACACTTGTGAGAGATGAACACTTGTGAGAGACGAACACTTGTGAGAGATGAACACTTGTGAGAGACGAACACTTGTGAGAGATGAACACTTGTGAGAGATGAACACTTGTGAGAGACGAACACTTGTGAGAGATGAACACTTGTGAGAGACGAACACTTGTAAGAGATGAACACTTGTGAGAGACGAACACTTGTGAGAGACGAACACTTGTGAGAGATGAACACTTGTGAGAGATGAACACTTGTGAGAGACGAACACTTGTGAGAGACGAACACTTGTGAGAGATGAACACTTGTGAGAGACGAACACTTGTGAGAGACGAACACTTGTGAGAGATGAACACTTGTGAGAGACGAACACTTGTGAGAGATGAACACTTGTGAGAGATGAACACTTGTGAGAGACGAACACTTGTGAGAGATGAACTCTTGTGAGAGATGAACACTTGTGAGAGACGAACACTTGTGAGAGATGAACACTTGTGAGAGACGAACACTTGTGAGAGATGAACACTTGTGAGAGACGAACACTTGTGAGAGACGAACACTTGTGAGAGACGAACACTTGTGAGAGATGAACACTTGTGAGAGACGAACACTTGTGAGAGATGAACACTTGTGAGAGATGAACACTTGTGAGAGACGAACACTTGTGAGAGATGAACACTTGTGAGAGACGAACACTTATGAGAGACGAACACTTGTGAGAGACGAACATTTATGAGAGACGAACACTTGTGAGAGATGAACACTTATGAGAGATGAACACTTGTATGTGACGAACACTTGTGAGAGATGAACACTTGTGAGAGATGAACACTTGTGAGAGACGAACACTTATGAGAGACGAACACTTGTTTGAGATGAACACTTATGAGAGATGAACACTTGTAAGTGACGAACACTTGTGAGAGACGAACACTTGTGAGAGATGAACACTTGTGAGAGACGAACACTTATGAGAGACGAACACTTGTTTGAGATGAACACTTATGAGAGATGAACACTTGTAAGTGACGAACACTTGTGAGACGAACACCTGTAAGAGATGAACACCTGTAAGATACGAACACCTGTAAGAGATGAACACCTGTAAGAGATGAACACCTGTAAGAGATGAACACCTGTAAGAGATGAACACCTGTAAGAGATGAACACCTGTAAGAGATGAACACTTTGAGCAATAATAACCAGACAAGTGAAATAATAAAACAGTAAGATTCTATACCGACGTGTTGGTTAAACTTGTTGATACTGAGAAGCCTCGGGAAGACTTGCTGAACCTTACGTACCTGTCTTCTGACTACCTGTAGCCCTGTTACCTGTAACCCTGTTACCTGTGGCCCTGTTACCTGTAGCCCTGTTACCTGTACCCCTGTTACCTGTGGCCCTGTTACCTGTAGCCCTGTTACCTGTAGCCCTGTTACCTGTGGCCCTGTTACCTGTGGCCCTGTTACCTGTAGCCCTGTTACCTGTAGCCCTGTTACCTGTAGCCCTGTTACCTGTAGCCCTATTACCTCTAGCCCTGTTACCTGTGGCCCTGTTACCTGTAGCCCTGTTACCTGTACCCCTGTTACCTGTACCCCTGTTACCTGTAGCCCTTTTACCTGTACTGTGTAGTTCTGTTACCTGTAGCCCTGTTACCTGTACCCCTGTTACCTGTACCCCTGTTACCTGTACCCCTGTTACCTGTAGCCCTTTTACCTGTACTGTGTAGTTCTGTTACTTGTAGTGTGTAGTTGTTACCTGCAGTGTGTAGTTGTTACCTGCAGTGTGTAGTTGTTACCTGCAGTGTGTATTTGTTACCTGAAGTGTGTAGTTGTTACCTGCAGTGTGTAGTTGTTACCTGCAGTGTGTATTTGTTACCTGCAGTGTGTAGTTGTTACCTGCAGTGTGTAGTTGTTACCTGCAGTGTGTAGTTGTTACCTGCAGTGTGTAGTTGTTACCTGCAGTGTGTAGTTGTTACCTGCAGTGTGTAGTTGTTACCTGCAGTGTGTAGTTGTTACCTGCAGTGTGTAGTTGTTACCTGCAGTGTGTAGTTGTTACCTGCAGTGTGTAGTTCGGTAACCTGTAGTGGTGTGCAGTCCGGTTAGCTGCAGTGCAACATTGTGATTGGGTCACTGCCCCAGCGACACGGTCCTAGACCAGGTAACTTGCTTAAGACCTGACCTAACTAACCCAGTTATTTTTTTAAGCAGGTACTGATATCATGCCCATGCTCTGTGCCCCGATCCACGCTTTTAGCATGCCCATGCGCTGTGCCCTGACCCACACTCAGTGCATCATGGGCGATAATATATCTTGTACATAAATGTTATACGCTACCAACAACATGAAAATTAGACACATGTGCAACATCTGGGTATCATAATGTAGACGTTTCGCCATCCAGTGGTTTTATCAATACAAATTCAAGAACATAATTAAAAGACAGTAGAACTATATACAGAAGATGAGGTAATCAGTCCCTCAACCTGGGAGTAGGTGCGAAGACCACCGTAGTCGAGAAGAATCTATTATATTCTACAACGTCTATTTATGGATGATATCCTATGAACGCTGAAGCTGCATAATCCTACGGGTTTAGCACTCCCCCTTGATTATAATAATAATAATATGAACGCTGAAAACACTGAGATAATCCAGTTTGTACTCAGTCCTAGTGAGGTCTCACTTAAATTATGTCGCTCAGTTTTGGTCTCCTGACTACAGGATGGATACAGATTCATTGGAGAATACACAGAGAAGGATCACTAAAATGATTTACTGTATAAGGAATCCCCACGTATGATAATAGATTTAGATTCTTGAATCTTGACTCTCTGGAGAGACTCAGAATGAGAGGAAATATCATCGAAGTGGATGATGGGCATAACAAAAATTATATTAATAAATTAATAAAATACTGAGCATGTCGAATCAGTTCAGAACGAGAAATAACGGATTTAAGTTATGTAAATTTACATTTAGAAAGGACATAGGTAAGTACTGGTTTTCAAATAGAGTTGTGGATGTGTGGAACAATCTTCCGAGTAGGGTGATCGAGGCTAGGACCCTGGGTAGCTTTAAAAAGAGATCGGACAAATATATGAGTGGGAGGGACTGGGTGTGATTGGTGTCGTGGGTACGGGAGTAAATTCTTGGGTAGCTTTGGGTAGTGGTGGTTTTGGTAAGGACCTGCCTTGTATGGGCCAGTAGGCCTTCTGCAGTGTTCCTCCTTTCTTATGTTGTAGTCACTACCAACGTGTACTCAGTTCTGTTTAGTCACTGCCAAAGTGTACTCAGTCCTGTCTAGTCACTGCCAACGTGTACTCACTCTTGTCTAGTCACCACCAACGTGTATTCGGTCTTGTCTAGTCACTGCCAAAAAAGCATAACACTGCCAACGTTTACCCAGTCATGTCTAGTCACTGCCAACATGTACTCAGTCCTGTCTAGTCACTGCCAACGTGTATTCAGTCCTGTCTACTCGCTGTCAACATGTTCAGTTGAATAATAATACCTGCTGTGGGTCAGTGTTGAGTGGGGTGACTGGCGGTACACTGACTGGTAGAGGTGGGTCAGAGTGATGAGTCTACCTGAAAGGTATTCCGGGGGTCAACGCCCCCGCGGCCCAGTCCATGACCAGGCCTCCTGGTTTATCAGGGCCTGATCAACTAGGCTGTTATTGCTGGCAGCACGTAGTCCAACGTACGAACCACAGCCCGCCTGATCCGACACTGACTTTAGATATCTGTCCAGTTCCCTCTTGAAGACAACCATGGGTCTTATACCTATTGGAAGGATGTTGAACAATCTTGGGTCCCGGACATTTATTGTGTTTTCTCTTATTGTACTAATGGCTCCCCTACTTTTCACTAGGGGTATGTTGCACAGCCTCCTAAGTCTTTTGCTTTCGTAGGGAGTGATTTCTGTGTGCAGATTTGGGACCAGTCCTAAGGTTTTCCAGGTGTACATTATGATGTATCTCTTTCACCTGCGCTCCAGCGAGTACAAGTCAGGTGCTTCCAAGAGTTCCCAGTAGTTAAGGTGTTTGACGGAACTTATACGTGCAGTAAAGGTTCTCTGTACATTCTCTAGATCTGCAATTTCACCTGCCTTGAATGGCGATGTTAATGTACAGCAGTATTCCAGCCTAGAGAGAACAAGTGATTTAAAAAGGATCATCATTGGCTTGGCATCTCTTGTCTTGAATGTTCTCATTATCCATCCTATCATTTTCTTCGTAGTTGTGATAGTGACACTTTTGTGATCCTTGAAGGTGAGATCTTCGGACATTACCACACCCAGGTCCTTCACACTACTTTACCACTCTACTGTGTGATTAGAGTTTGTAGGATACTCAGTTCCAGCTATTGTTTCCTCCAGTTTTCCATAACGGAGTAGTTTGATTTTGTCCTCATTGAACATCACATCGTTTTCCGTTGCCCATTGGAAAACTTCGTTTATATCATGGAGGTTAGCTGTGTCCTCAATAGATGACAGTCTCATGCAGATCCAAGTATCGTCTGCAAAGGATGACACGGTGCTACGGTTTACATCTTTGTCTATGTCTGATATGAGGATGAGGAACAGGATAGGGGCGGGTACTGTGTTTTGTGGAACAGAGCTCTTCACTATGGAAGCTTCCGATTTAACTCTGTTTACCACTACTCTTTGTGTTCGATAGATTAGAAGTTGAAGATCCATCTCCCCATTTCGCCAGTTAATCCTTTAGCACGTAGTTTGTGTGCTATTACAGCATGATCGCACTTGTAAAAGGCTTTGCAAAGTCTGTGTATATTACACGTGCATTCTGGCTTTTTCTTCCAGTGCATCCAAGACCTTATCACAGTGATCCAGTAGTTGCGAGAGGCAGGAGCGACCTGCTCTGAACCCTGGATTGTGCAAACGTTGGGAATCTAAGTGAATTGCGATTATGCTTCTTAGCACTCTTTCAAAGCCTTTTATGATGTGGGACGTTAGAGTTATTGGTCTATACTTCTTAGCTATTGCTTTGCTGCTACCGTTATGGAGTGGGGCTATATCCGTTTTTTTTTTTAGTGACTGAAAGGGGTTTCTTGCAGTTCTTAATGAACACAGAGTTCCACGAGTCTGGGCATGGGAATGTTGTCAATGGCTTTCTCAAAATTTAGTGGGTTTAGGGTTATGTCTGAAATTCGGCATACAGTGACAGGGTTCTGAGGCTCATTCATGAAAAAATCATTTCGATTGTCGGTCTTTAGACTGATTAGTGGCTCGCTAAACACAGTCATATCGATACTTCAGTATCTCATTCTTTTCTTTGTTGTCATCTGTGTAAGGGCCATCTTGTCTGAGCAGCGGCCCGATACTAGGTGTGGCTTTTGTCTTGTTTTTGGCACCTGACAAGAAATATTTTGAATTTATTTCAATTTCACTAATTGCGGCGGTACCCTGACTAGTGGTGGTGGGTCGGAGTGCTGAGTGGGGTGACTGGCGGTACACTGACTGGTGGTGGTGGGTCGGAGTGCTGAGTGGGGTGACTGGCGGTACACTGACTGGTGGTGGTGGGTCGGAGTGCTGAGTGGGGTGACTGGCGGTACACTGACTGGTGGTGGTGGGTCGGAGTGCTGAGTGGAGTGACTGGCGGTACACTGACTGGTGGTGGTGGGTCAGAGTGCTGAGTGGAGTGACTGGCGGTACACTGACTGGTGGTGGTGGGTCAGAGTGCTGAGTGGAGTGACTGGCGGTACACTGACTGGTGGTGGTGGGTCAGAGTGCTGAGTGGAGTGACTGGCGGTACACTGACTGGTGGTGGTGGGTCAGAGTGCTGAGTGGAGTGACTGGCGGTACACTGACTGGTGGTGGTGGGTCAGAGTGCTGAGTGGAGTGACTGGCGGTACACTGACTGGTGGTGGTGGGTCAGAGTGCTGAGTGGAGTGACTGGCGGTACACTGACTGGTGGTGGTGGGTCAGAGCGCTTAGTGGAGTGACTGGCGGTACACTGACTGGTGGTGGTGGGTCGGAGCGCTTAGTGGAGTGACTGGCGGTACACTGACTGGTGGTGGTGGGTCAGTGTGCTTAGTGGGGTGACTGGCGGTACACTGACTGGTGGTGGTGGGTCGGAGCGCTTAGTGGAGTGACTGGCGGTACACTGACTGGTGGTGGTGGGTCAGTGTGCTTAGTGGGGTGACTGGCGGTACACTGACTGGTGGTGGTGGGTCGGAGCGCTTAGTGGGGTGACTGGCGGTACCCTGACTAGTGGTGGTGGGTCGGAGTGCTGAGTGGGGTGACTGGCGGTACACTGACTGGTGGTGGGTCAGAGTGCTGAGTGGGGTGACTGGCGGTACACTGGTGGTGGTGGGTCAGAGCGCTTAGTGGGGTGAATGGCGGTACACTGACTGGTGGTGGTGGGTCAGAGTGCTGAGTGGGGTGAATGGCGGTACACTGACTGGTGGTGGTGGATCAGAGTGCTTAGTGGGGTGACTGGCGGTACACTGGTGGTGGTGGGTCAGAGTGCTGAGTGGGGTGACTGGCGGTACACTGGTGGTGGTGGGTCAGAGTGCTGAGTGGGGTGACTGGCGGTACACTGGTGGTGGTGGGTCAGAGTGATGAGTGGGGTGACTGGAGGTACACTGGTGGTGGTGGGTCAGAGTACTGAGTGGGGTGACTGGCGGTACACTGGTGGTGGTGGGTCAGAGTGCTGAGTGGGGTGACTGGCGGTACACTGGTGATGGGTCAGAGTGCTGAGTGGGGTGACTGGAGGTACACTGGTGGTGGTGGGTCAGAGTACTGAGTGGGGTGACTGGCGGTACACTGGTGGTGGTGGGTCAGAGTGCTGAGTGGGGTGACTGGCGGTACACTGGTGGTGGTGGGTCAGAGTAATGAGCGGGGTGACTGGAGATACACTGGTGGTGGTGGGTCAGAGTACTGAGTGGGGTGACTGGCGGTACACTGACTAGTGGTGGTGGGTCAGAGTGCTGAGTGGGGTGACTGGCGGTACATTGGTGGTGGTGGTGGGTCAGAGTGCTGAGTGGGGTGACCGGCGGTACACTGGTGGTGGGTCAGAGTGCTGAGTGGGGTGACTGGCGGTACACTGGTGGTGGTGGGTCAGAGTGCTGAGTGGGGTGACTGGCGGTACACTGGTGATGGTGGGTCAGAGTGCTGAGTGGGGTGACTGGCGGTACACTGGTGGTGGTGGGTCAGAGTGCTGAGTGGGGTGACTGGAGGTACACTGGTGGTGGTGGGTCAGAGTACTGAGTGGGGTGACTGGCGGTACACTGGTGGTGGTGGGTCAGAGTGATGAGTGGGGTGACTGGAGGTACACTGGTGGTGGTGGGTCAGAGTACTGAGTGGGGTGACTGGCGGTACACTGACTAGTGGTGGTGGGTCAGAGTGCTGAGTGGGGTGACTGGCGGTACACTGGTGGTGGGTCAGAGTGCTGAGTGGGGTGACTGGAGGTATACTGGTGGTGGTGGGTCAGAGTACTGAGTGGGGTGACTGGAGGTACACTGACTGGTGGTGGGTCAGAGTACTGAGTGGGGTGACTGGCGGTACACTGGTGGTGGTGGGTCAGAGTGCTGAGTGGGGTGACTGGAGGTACACTGGTTGTGGTGGGTCAGAGTGATGAGCGGGGTGACTGGAGGTACACTGGTGGTGGTGGGTCAGAGTACTGAGTGGGGTGACTGGCGGTACACTGGTGGTGGTGGGTCAGAGTGCTGAGTGGGGTGACTGGACGTACACTGACTGGTGGTGGTGGGTCAGAGTGCTGAGTGGGGTGACTGGCGGTACACTGACTAGTGGTGCTGGGTCAGAGTGCTGAGTGGGGTGACTGGCGGTACATTGGTGGTGGTGGTGGGTCAGAGTGCTGAGTGGGGTGACTGGCGGTACACTGGTGGTGGGTCAGAGTGCTGAGTGGGGTGACTGGCGGTACACTGGTGGTGGTGGATCAGAGTGCTGAGTGGGGTGACTGGCGGTACATTGATTGGTGGTAGTAGGTCAGAGTGCTGAGTGGGATGACTGGCGGTACACTGGTGGTGGTGGGTCAGAGTGCTGAGCGGGGTGACTGGCGGTACACTGGTGGTGGTGGGTCAGAGTGCTGAGTGGGGTGACTGGCGGTACACTGACTGGTGGTGGTGGGTTAGTGCTGAGTGGGGTGACTGGCGGTACTCTGACTGATGGTGGTGGGTTAGTGCTGAGTGGGATGACTGGCGGTACACTGATGGTGGTAGGTCGGAGTGCTGAGTGGGGTGACTGGCGGTACACTGACTAGTGGTGGTGGGTCCGAGTGCTTAGTGGGGTGACTGGCGGTACACTGATTGGTGGTAGTAGGTCAGAGTGCTGAGTGGGGTGACTGGTGGTACACTGGTGGTGGTGGGTCAGAGTGCTGAGTGGGGCGACTGGCGGTACACTGGTGGTGGGTCAGAGTGCTGAGTGGGGTGACTGGCGGTACACTGGTGGTGGTGGGTCAGAGTGCTGAGTGGGGTGACTGGCGGTACACTGGTGGTGGTGGGTCAGAGTGCTGAGTGGGGTGACTGGCGGTACACTGGTGGTGGTGGGTCAGAGTGCTGAGTGGGGACAGCACTTGCGACCCACCAGTATTTATTCCTCAGGGATGAGAAGAACTGATCCTTTACGATGAATAATGAAAAGCTCCACCTCAAATCTTTCATGCTGACTATCCAGGTATGCAGCGCCCGCGCGCCCGCGCGCCCGCGCTCCTCACCTGGTCATTCCGGCTGTTTATGCTCGATAGAAATTCTATTTCTCATCTGTATAGGATAACCTAACCCCGAAAAAATGGTAGTTCCCAAATGACAGTAACTCCAGCTGTGTTGGAACGTAACATTCACTGGAAATAAGTCACCTTGTCTAACTTTTTTGGGGGGTATCTTAGGTAATTTACACATATGTTACTATGTATGATAATTGTACTTATGTATACCTGTAACAAAGGAACTTACTGACTACATCTGCCAGCTCAGACACATGAAGGAGCATCATCCTGCGTTACGAAATATGATAGGAAAAACAAAGCTTTTGCTCCCACTGTGTAACTGTCATACAGAAAAGGATCTCAGCACACTGTTTTTTTATGCTAAACAAAATAGCACAAAATTCAGAATGATTAGCAACTGCCTTGAGAAACTTGTCAAGTGTTGCAGATCAATTAAAGGCAACATCACTTTCCCATCTTATATTTGAAAGAATTTTTTTTCAAAAGTCTTGGACCCCTTACACTTAATGAGGGTTGTGAGTGGTGTAGGTAGGCAGGGTGAGGGGTGTGAGTGGTGTAGGTAGACAGGGTGAGGGGTGTGGGTGGTGTCGGGAGGCAAGGTGAGGGATGTGAGTGGTGTAGGTAGGTAGGGTGAGGGGTGTGAATGGTGTAAATAGGCAGGGTAAGAGGTATGAGTGGTGTAGGTAGACAGGTTGAGGGGTGTGAGTGGTGTAGGTAGGCAGGGTGAAGGTGTGAGTGGTGCAGGTAGGCAGGGTGAGAGGTGTGTGTCGTGTAGGGAGGCAGGGTGAGGGGTGTGAGTGGTGTAGGTAGGCATGTGAGAGGTGTGAGTGTAGGTAGGCAGGGTGAGGGGTGTGAGTGGAATGAGGCATGGTGAGGGGTGTGAGTGGTGTATGGAGACAAGGTGAAGGGTGTGAGTTGTGAAGGTAGGCAGAATGAAGGTGTGAGTGGTGTAGGTAGGCAGGGAGAGGATGTGAGTGGTGTAGGCAGGCAGGGTGAGTGGTGCAGGCAGGCAGGGTGAGTGGTGCGGGCAGGCAGGGTGAGTGGTGTAGGCAGGCAGGGTGAATGGTGTAGGCATGCAGGGTGAGTAGTGTAGGCAGGCAGGGTGAGTGGTCTAAGCAGAGAGGGTGAGTGGTGTAGGCAGGCAGGGTGAGTGGTGTAGGCAGGCAGGGTGAGTGGTGTAAGGAGACAGGGTGAGTGGTGTAGGCAGGAAGGGTGAGTGGTGTAAGCAGACAGGGTGAGTGGCGTAAGCAGACAGGGTGAGTGGTGTAAGCAGACAGGGGTGGGTTATATACAGAAGTAGTGGAAAGGGGGGCAGGGTGCAGGCAGACCTCAGTTCCAGCACGCACACCACATCTCTCCTGGTGGCCAGCCTCACCGCCCTCTTATTGTGGCTAGCTGTAGCCCTGCAGGAGGCTAGGAGGGAACCTGCGACTAGCCAGGAAAGGGAGGGTAGATGGGATTTTTGGACGAGGAGGGGATAGGATGGGATAGAGGATGGGATGGGGTGGGGCCAAGTAATGAACCATGATGAGACTTGCAGTTGAATGAAGGAATGGATGGTTACTCTGTCTGTCTGTCTGTTTATCTATCAGTCTGTTTCTCCCTCCCCCCTCTCTTTCAGACATGCATGTCTATTTCAAGCATTACATCCTAACGCCTCACCACACCAATCTATTTCCAGCTCTGTCACCCATCTACTTCTCATTCCATCCTGACAACACCCATCTACCCCACTCTGCTGTCTTCACATTTACACACAAGTTTCCTTATCTACGTACCTACCCACCCAGCCTACCTGCCCTTTCTTACTTTCTCCTCCTCCTCCTCCTCATCATCTCTTGCTTCTGCCGCATTCGCCAACACCTCCTATCCCTCTTCCTTCTCTTTCTCTTCCTCTTTTTCCTCCCTCTTCTTTTTCAAACAGTATGAGCAATATTATTTCATCTTAATTTTCATTGCCATACCCTCACTACGGCTCCTCTATTTATTGGATGAAACTAACAACTCAAGAATCACAATTAAAAACCATCGGGCATCAATTATATTGATCCTATGAATACTCAGATTTTCTAAATATAGAGTTTGACTCCTACATGACACCTTATGACATCAACTCAAACTTACTATTGGTCACCTGTAGGAAGGTGTTTGGATGACCTGACCCTGCTAGGTCACCCAAGATGCCGTCTTGATGGCGCCGTCTTGATTTCCGTCTTAGCATGCGTGGAGTAAACTCCAGAGACTTGACACCCACCCACCCTGCCACCCACCCACCTACACTACAACCCACCCACAGTAACACAAACCCACCCACAATATCACCCACCCACAGAGTCACCCACCCTGCAACCAACCCACTGGTCACAGACCGGGCCGCGGGGGCGTTGACCCCCGGAACTCTCTCCAGGTAAACTCCAGGTAAACACTATCACCCACCCACACTATCACCCACCCACACTATCACCCACCCACAGTATCACCCACCCACGCTATCACCCACTCACAATATTACCCACCCACACTATCACCCACCCACAGTATCACACACCCACAGTATCACCCACCCACAGTATCACCCACCCACACTATCACCCACCCACACTTTCACTCACCCACACTATCACCCACCCACACTATCACCCACCCACAGTATCACCCACCCACACTATCACCCACTCACACCATTACCCACCCACACTATCACCCACCCACAGTATCACCCACTCACACCATTACCCACCCACACTATCACCCACCCACAGTATCACCCAAACACAGTATCACCCACTCACAGTATCACCCACCCACACTATCACCCACCCACACTTTCACTCACCCACACTATCACTCACCCACACTATCACCCACCCACAGTATCTCCCACCCACAGTATCACCCACCCACACAATCACCCACCCACAGTATCACCTACCCACAGTATCACCCACTCACAGTATCACCCATCCACACTATCACCCACCCACACTATCACCCACCCACAGTATCACCAATCCACAGTATCACCCAGCCACACTATCACCCACCCACACCATCACCCATCCACAGTATCACCCACCAAAACTATCACCCACCCACAGTATCACCCACCCACAGTATCTCCCACCCACAGTATCACCCACCCACACTATCACCCACCCACAGTATCACCTACCCACAGTATCACCCACCCACAGTATCACCCATCCACACTATCACCCACCCACACTATCATCCACCCACAGTATCACCAATCCACAGTATCACCCACTCACAGTATCACCCATCCACACTATCACCCATCCACACTATCACCCACCCACACTATCACCCATCCACACTATCACCCACCCAATCTATCACCCACCCACACTATCACCCACCCACACTATCACCCACCCACACTATCACCCACTCACAGTATCACCCACCAACTCTATCACCCACCCACACTATCACCCACCCACACTATCACCCACCCACACTATCATCCACCCACACTATCACCCATCCAAACTATCACCCACCCACACTATCACCCATCCACACTATCACCCACCCACTATCACCCACCCACACTATCACACACCCACACTATCACCCACCCACACTATCACCCACTCACAGTATCACCCACTCACTCTATCACCCACCCACACTATCACCCACCCACACTATCACCCACCCACACTATCGCCCACGCACACTATCACCCATCCACACTATCACCCACCCACACTATCACCCATCAACACTATCACCCACCAACTCTATCACCCACCCACACTATCACCCACCCACACTATCACCCACCCACACTATCACCCACTCACAGTATCACCCACCCACACTATCACCCACCCACACTATCACCCACCCACACTATCACCCACCCACACTATCACCCATCCACACTATCACCCACTAACAGTATCACCCACTCACTCTATCACCCACCCACACTATCACCCAGCCACACTATCACCCACCCACACTGTCACCCACCCACAGTATCACCCACCCACAGTATCACACACCCAGAGTATCACCCACCCACAGCATCACCCACCCACACTATCACCCACCCATACTATCACCCACCCACAGTATCACCCACCCACAGTATCACCCACCCACAGTATCACCCACCCACAGTATCACCCACCCACACTATCACCCACCCACACTATCACCCACCCACACTATCACCCACCCACACTATCACCCACCCACACTATCACCCATCCACACTATCACCCACCCACACTATCACCCACTTACACTATCACCCACCCACACTATCCCCCACCCACACTATCACCCACCCACACTATCACCCACCCACACTATCACCCACTCACAGTATCACCCCCCACTATATCACCCACCCACACTATCACCCACCCACACTATCACCCACCCACACTATCACCCACCCACACAATCACCCACCCACACAATCACCCACGCACACTATCACCCACCCACACTTTCACCCACCCACTCTATCACCCACACACTCTATCACCCACCCACACTATCACCCACCCACACTATCACCTACCCACTCTATCACCCACCCACATTTTCACCCACCCACTCTATCACCCACCCACAGTGTCACCCACCCACACTATCACCCACCCACACTATCACCCACCCACACTATCACCCATTCACACTATCACCCACCCACACTATCACCCACCCACACAATCACCCACCCACACTATCACCCACCAACAGAATCACCCACCCACACTATCGCCCACCAACACTATCACCCACCCACACCATCACCCACCCACACTATCCCCCACCCACACTATCACCCATTCACACTATCACCCACCCACACTATCACCCACCCACACAATCACCCACCCACACTATCACCCACCCACACTATCACCCCCCCCCACCATAACCCACCCACACTATTACCCACCCCCCTATCACCCACCCACACTATCACCCACCCAATCTATCACCCACCTACACTATCACCCACCCACTCTATCACCCACTCACAGTATCACCCACCCACACTATCACCCACCCACACTATCACCCACCCACTCTATCACCCACCCACAGTATCACCCACCCACTCTATCACCCACCCACAGTATTACCCACCCACACTATCACCCACCCACACTGTCACCCCCCCACACTATCACCCACCCACCCTGTCACCTACCCACCCTATCACCCACCCACACTATCACCCACCCACACTATCACCCACCCACTCTATCACCCACCCACACTATCACCTACCCACACTATCACCCACGCACACTATCACCCACCTACAGTATCACCCACCCACACTATCACCCACCCACACTATAACCCACCCACACTACCACCCACCCACACTATCACCCACCCACACTATCACCCACCCACACTATCACCCACCACCCTATCACACACCCACACAATCACCCACCCACACTATCACCTACCCACACTATCACCCACCCACACTATCACACACCCACCCCCCCCACACTATCACCCACCCACACTATCACCCACCCACACTATCACCCACCCACACTATCCCCCACCCACACTATCACCCACCCACACTATCTCCCACCCACACTATCCCCCACCCACATTATCTCCCACCCACACTATCACACACCCACACCACCACCCACCTACACTATCACCCACCCATACTATCACCCACCCACACTATCACCCACCCACACTATCACACACCCACACTATCTGCCACCAACACTATCTCCCACCCACACTATCACCCACCCACACTATCTCCCACCCACACTATCACACACCCACACCACCACCCACCTACACTATCACCCACCCATACTATCACCCACCCACACTATCACCCACCCACACTATCACCCACCCACACTATCACACACCCACACTATCACCCACCCACACTATCACCCACCCACACTATCACCCACCCACACTATCACACACCCACACTATCACCCACCCACACTATCTGCCACCAACACTATCACCCACCCACACTATCTCCCACCCACACTATCTCCCTTCCACACTATCACCCACCCACACTATCACCCACCCACTCTATCACCCACCCACACTATCACCTACCCACACTATCACCCACGCACACTATCACCCACCTACAGTATCACCCACCCACACTATCACCCCCCCACACTATCACACACCCACACTATCTGCCCCCCACACGATCTCCCACCCACACTATCACCCACCCACACTATCTCCCACCCACACTATCACACACCCACACCACCACCCACCTACACTATCACCCACCCATACTATCACCCACCCACACTATCACCCACCCACTCTATCACCCACCCACAGTATCACCCACCCACAGTATTACCCACCCACACTATCACCCACCCACACTGTCACCCACCCACACTATCACCCACCCACCCTGTCACCTACCCACCCTATCACCCACCCACACTATCACCCACCCACACTATCACCCACCCACTCTATCACCCACCCACACTATCACCTACCCACACTATCACCCACGCACACTATCACCCACCTACAGTATCATCCACCCCCACTACCATCCACGCACACTACCATCCACCCACACTACCACCCACCCACACTACCACCCACCCACACTACCACCCACCCACACTACCACCCACCCACACTACCACACACCCACACTATCACCCACCCACACTATCACCTACCCACACTATCACCCACCCACACTATCACACACCCACCCCCCCCCACACTATCACCCACCCACTCTATCACCCACCCACACTATCACCCACCCACACTATCCCCCACCCACACTATCCCCCACCCACACTATCTCCCACCCACACTATCACCCACCCACATTATCTCCCACCCACACTATCACACACCCACACCACCACCCACCTACACTATCACCCACCCATACTATCACCCACCCACACTATCACCCACCCACACTATCACACACCCACACTATCTGCCACCAACACTATCTCCCACCCACACTATCACCCACCCACACTATCTCCCACCCACACTATCACCCACCCACACCACCACCCACCTACACTATCACCCACCCACACTATCACCCACCCACACTATCACCCAACCACACTATCACACACCCACACTATCACCCACCCACACTATCTGCCACCAACACTATCACCCACCCACACTATCACACACACACACTATCTCCCACCCACACTATCACCCACCCACACTATCACCCACCCACACTATCACACACCCACACTATCACCCACCCACACTATCTCCCACCCACACTATCACCCACCCACACTATCTGCCACCAACACTATCACCCACCCACACTATCTCCCACCCACACTATCACCCACCCACACTATCTCCCACCCACACTATCACCCACCCACACTATCAACCACCCACACTATCACACACCCACACCACCACCCACCCACACTATCACCCACCCACACTATCTCCCACCCACACTATCTCCCACCCACACTATCACCCACCTACATGAAACTTCTAGACAGTAACACATATGATTACTTTTTAAAGTACTTTTAAGTAGTTGTACTCTACTAGTTGTACTCTACTAGTTGTACTCTACTAGTTGTACTCTACTAGTTGTACTCTACTAGTTGTACTCTACTAGTTGTACTCTACTAGTTGTACTCGGCTAGCTGTACTCTACTAGTTGTACTCTACTAGTTGTACTCTACTAGTTGTACTCTACTAGTTGTACTCGGCTAGCTGTACTCTACTAGTTGTACTCGGCTAGCTGTACTCTACTAGTTGTACTCTACTAGTTGTACTCTACTAGTTGTACTCTACTAGTTGTACTCTACTAGTTGTACTCTACTAGTTGTACTCTACTAGTTGTACTCGGCTAGCTGTACTCTACTAGTTGTACTCTACTAGTTGTACTCTACTAGTTGTACTCTACTAGTTGTACTCTACTAGTTGTACTCTACTAGTTGTACTCGGCTAGCTGTACTCACCTTGTTGAACTTCCAGGAGTTGAACTATAGCTTTTCTTGTCAGCGTCGCCATACTTCTCGACCAACATTGCTGATTCTTGGCACTCCAGGATCCTATCATACCTTTCTTTCAAGCTGCGTAGCTCACTATGCGCCAGACTGCAAGACTTATCTTTAGATCGGTTCCAAACCTACATACTGAAATAACCAATCAGCAGAGCGGAAAGTTCCGCACACTGCAAAATGCCCCAGTTGAAGCAGTCCTTGCAGACCCGAAAGGACTGCCTATTCGATAAGACGGAGATGGCTGTGTGGGCCAACGTGCCTCTAACAGCAACAACCTAGTTGATTTGGCACTTGGCGTAAGTGCAATCCAATTTCCTCTTGAAGACTTCTACACTTGTTTCAGCAATATATCTGACATTTGCTGGTAGCTGCTTGAATTGTCTTGGACCACGGATGTTGATACAGTGTTCTGTTATTGTGTCCACGGCGGCACTGATTTTCACTGGGTCGAATTTACACATCCTGCAATATCTCTCGCTGCAGTATATTGTTATAGCCGTGTGTAGGATCGTACTAAATCCTCAGTTCAGTATCCTTCATCTCAATCTTCGATCCAGAGATTATAGTTTCAGCAGTCGTTACCAGCAGTTTAAATACTTTAATAACAGTATGAAGGTGTGAAAGATCTCGGTATCTTCCAGCAATATGTCAATACGATGCAATATGCGGGTTATGGACCCAGCAACTTCCTGGACCACCAAATGTCTTTTCAATAAATTCCAGTTGTGTCTGTTTCATCAGATTGTTATTATATTTCAGCATTAATATAAACGTTACAGCTGTTTACGGTGGGGGACGGGGGGGGGGGGAAGAGACTGTGTATTGTATGGTAGGACCTGGAGTATACCTGGAGAGGGTTTCGGTGGTCAACGCCGCCGCGTGGTGGATCACGGTCTGATCAACCAGGCTGTTACTGCTAGCCACACACAAACTGGCGTACGAAGCACAGCCCGGCTGGTCAGGTACTGACTTTAGGTGCCTGTCCAGTGACTTCTTGAAGACAGCCAGAGGACTATTGGTAATCCCTTTTATGCATGCTGGGAGGCAGTTGAACAGTCTTGGGTCCTTGACACTTATTTTGTTTTCTCTTATCTTGCTAGTGGCGTCCTTGTTTTACATTGGAGGAATGTTGCTTCTCCTGCCGAGTCTTTTGCTTTCGTGTGCAAGTTTGGTACTAATCCCTCTAGGATTTTCAAAGTGTATATTATCATGTATCTCTCTTGCCTGCGTTCCAGGGAATACAAATCAAGGGATTTCAACCGTTCCCAGCAATTTAAGTGCCTTATCGTACTTGTGTGTGCTGTGAAAGTTCTTTGTACACTCTTCTGCCTTGAAGGGGGTAGTTAGTGAACAGCAGTATTCCAGCCTAGAGAGAACAAGAGATTTGAAGAGAATCATCATGACCTTGGCGTCCCTAATTTTGAAGGTTCTCACTATCCATCATTTTCCTAGCAGATGCGGTAGATACATTGTTGTGGTCTTTGACATTATTACTTCCAGGTCCTTCGCAATACTTTTTCTCTCTCCTGTATGGTTATAATTTGTTGTATAACCTGGTACAGTTTTAATTCCTTAAGTTTTCCATATCTGAGTAACTGAAATTTCTCTTCGTTGAACTTCATATTGTTTTGAGTGGCCCATTTGAAGATTTGGTTGATGTCCGCTTGGAGTCTTGCAGTGTCTTTGATGGAGGTCACTGTCATGGCAATTCTGGTGTCATCCACAAAGGAAGACACGGAGCTACATCTCTGTCTATGTCAGATATGAGGATGAGGAACAGGATGGGAGCGAGTACTGTGCCTTGTGGAACAGCTTTTCACTGTAGCTGCCTCAGACTTTGTTTACTGTTACTCTTTGTGTTCTGTTTGTCAGGAAGTTATAGATCCATCTACCAACTTTTCTTGTTATTCGTTTATCACGCATTTTGTGCGCTATTACACCATGGTCATACTTGTTGAAAGCTTCTGCAAAGTCTGTGTATATTACATGTGCATTTTGTTTATCTTCTACAGCAGTGGTTCTCAACTGGTGGTCCATGGACCACTGGTGGTCCATGGTGACATTTTGGGTGGGCCACAGAACGTTCACTATATTTGGTAATAAACTGAAGTTTGGTGCATATACTCTTAAATTTATCTAAAATAAAATATGGATCAGCGATATACGCATTGACCAGGACGCAACAGGGAAGCTGAATGATGTATCAGTTTGTAATGACACATTGTCGAGACTGATAAATGAGATCTCACAAAACATCAGTGAAACATCAGTTGGATGAACCAACTGATGTCTCACTATCTTCTCAGCTATTGGTATTTGCACGATACATGGCTGAGGGAGACTTCAAAGACAAGATTCTCTTCTGTAAGACTCTTGACACCACCTCAAGGGCTCTTCTGTAAGACTCTTGACACCACCTCAAGGGCTCTTCTGTAAGACTCTTGACACCACCTCAAGGGCTCTTCTGTAAGACTCTTGACACCACCTCAAGGGCTCTTCTGTAAGACTCTTGACACCACCTCAAGGGCTCTTCTGTAAGACTCTTGACACCACCTCAAGGGCTCTTCTGTAAGACTCTTGACACCACCTCAAGGGCTCTTCTGTAAGACTCTTGACACCACCTCAAGGGCTCTTCTGTAAGACTCTTGACACCACCTCAAGGGCTCTTCTGTAAGACTCTTGACACCACCTCAAGGGCTCTTCTGTAAGACTCTTGACACCACCTCAAGGGCTCTTCTGTAAGACTCTTGACACCACCTCAAGGGCTCTTCTGTAAGACTCTTGACACCACCTCAAGGGCTCTTCTGTAAGACTCTTGACACCACCTCAAGGGCTCAGGATGTGTAAGAAATTATTAACAATTTATTTGAAGTAAATGGTCTGGATTGGGTAAATTTGGTGGATGTTACCACTGATGGTGCACCTGCGATGATAGTCTCAAGATCAAGCTTTCAAACATTGGTGAAGCAGCGTGATCCATTGGTAACCGGAGTTCACTGTAGTCTCAAGATCAAGCTTTCAAACATTGGTGAAGCAGCGTGATCCATTGGTAACCGGAGTTCACTGTTTCGTTCACACAGAGACACTGGCATCAAAAACACTACCTGGTCTCCTGGACACCATTTTCAAAGGATTGGTGAAGGTGGTTAATTACATCAAACTGTCAGCAGTGAACACCAGACTGTTCAGAAAATTATGCCAGGACATGGTTTCCGACTTTGAGGTGTTGCTGTTGTACACTTGTGTACGGTGGTTGTCACCAGGGAATGTACTCAACACAATTTTCGAACTGAGAGAAGAATTGGTTCTATTTCTCCAGTCTGAAGGGAAAGAAGGTTTTACAAATATTTTAGAACTGTCAGAATTAGAACTAGCATACCTTGTCGATATTTTTGGTATCTTGAACAAACTAAATCTTCAGCTGCAAGGGAAAGGAGCAAATCTGTTCTCTCACCGAGGAATCATCAAGGCTTTTCTTGAGAAATTAGAAATCTGGATCGGAAGAGTCGAAGGTAAAAATTTAGTTCAATTTCCACGTATGGATGCCATGATAGGGCAAAAGGAAGCCATTCAGGTGCATATTCTCCAGCATTTACAAAAACTGCTGGATGAATATTAGTGAGACTTTCCGGAGGTGGACATGACAAGGGATGGATTGTTTTTCATCAAGAATCCATTCGTAACAGATGTTCAGGGTGTTCCAGAGGCTATGCAGTAGTTCTTGAACCTCTTAAATGATTTGGCAGCTAAAGGTGTGTACCATGGAAAATTTTGGGACAGTATGATTGTTACCCAAATATGTCAACACATGCAGTCAGATTTCTTTTGACATTTGCATCAACTTACATCTGTGAGACTGAATTTTCATATTTATTGCATATTAAGTCCAAACAGAGGAATCAGCTTGTAGTTGAAAGTTATCAAGTACCATTCTTAACATTATCAAGTACCATTCTTAACATTATCAAGTACCATTCTTAACATTATCAAGTACCACTCTTAACATTATCAAGTACCACTCTTAACATTATCAAGTACCACTCTTAACATTATCAAGTACCATTCTTAACATTATCAAGTACCACTCTTAACATTATCAAGTACCATTCTTAACATTATCAAGTACCATTCTTAACATTATCAAGTACCATTCTTAACATTATCAAGTACCATTCTTAACATTATCAAGTACCATTCTTAACATTATCAAGTACCACTCTTAACATTATCAAGTACCATTCTTAACATTATCAAGTACCATTCTTAACATTATCAAGTACCACTCTTAACATTATCAAGTACCATTCTTAACATTATCAAGTACCATTCTTAACATTATCAAGTACCATTCTTAACATTATCAAGTACCATTCTTAACATTATCAAGTACCACTCTTAACATTATCAAGTACCACTCTTAACATTATCAAGTACCATTCTTAACATTATCAAGTACCATTCTTAACATTATCAAGTACCACTCTTAACATTATCAAGTACCACTCTTAACATTATCAAGTACCATTCTTAATATTATCAAGTACCACTCTTAACATTATCAAGTACCACTCTTAACATTATCAAGTACCATTCTTAACATTATCAAGTACCACTCTTAACATTATCAAGTACCACTCTTAACATTATCAAGTACCATTCTTAATATTATCAAGTACCACTCTTAACATTATCAAGTACCACTCTTAACATTATCAAGTACCACTCTTAACATTATCAAGTACCACTCTTAACATTATCAAGTACCACTCTTAACATTATCAAGTACCATTCTTAATATTATCAAGTACCACTCTTAACATTATCAAGTACCACTCTTAACATTATCAAGTACGACTCTTAATATTATCAAGTACCACTCTTAACATTATCAAGTACCATTCTTAACATTATCAAGTACCACTCTTAACATTATCAAGTACCACTCTTAACATTATCAAGTACCACTCTTAACATTATCAAGTACCACACTTAACATTATCAAGTACCACTCTTAACATTATCAAGTACCATTCTTAACATTATCAAGTACCATTCTTAACATTATCAAGTACCACACTTAACATTATCAAGTACCACTCTTAACATTATCAAGTACCACTCTTAACATTATCAAGTACCACTCTTAACATTATCAAGTACCACTCTTAACATTATCAAGTACCACTCTTAACATTATCAAGTACCACTCTTAACATTATCAAGTACCACTCTTAACATTATCAAGTACCACTCTTAACATTATCAAGTACCATTCTTAACATTATCAAGTACCACTCTTAACATTATCAAGTACCACTCTTAACATTATCAAGTACCACTCTTAACATTATCAAGTACCACTCTTAATATTATCAAGTACCACTCTTAACATTATCAAGTACCATTCTTAACATTATCACATTATTATCAAGTACCACTTAACTTAACATTATCAAGTACCATTCTTAACATTATCAAGTACCACTCTTAACATTATCAAGTACCACTCTCTTAACATTATCAAGTACCACTCTTAACATTATCAAGTACCACTATTAACTTAACATTATCAAGTACCACTCTTAACATTATCAAGTACCTCTCTTAACATTATCAAGTACCACTCTTAACATTATCAAGTACCACTCTTAACATTATCAAGTACCACTCTTAACATTATCAAGTACCATTCTTAATATTATCAAGTACCACTCTTAACATTATCAAGTACCACTCTTAACATTATCCAGTACATTTAATATTATCAAGTACCACTCTTAACATTATCAAGTACCACTCTTAACATTATCAAGTACCACTCTTAACATTATCAAGTACCACTCTTAACATTATCAAGTACCACTCTTAACATTATCAAGTACCACACTTAACATTATCAAGTACCACTCTTAACATTATCAAGTACCATTCTTAACATTATCAAGTACCATTCTTAACATTATCAAGTACCACACTTAACATTATCAAGTACCACTCTTAACATTATCAAGTACCACTCTTAACATTATCAAGTACCACTCTTAACATTATCAAGTACCACTCTTAACATTATCAAGTACCACACTTAACATTATCAAGTACCACTCTTAACATTATCAAGTACCACTCTTAACATTATCAAGTACCACTCTTAATATTATCAAGTACCACTCTTAATATTATCAAGTACCACTCTTAACATTATCAAGTACCATTCTTAACATTATCAAGTACCATTCTTAACATTATCAAGTACCATTCTTAACATTATCAAGTACCACTCTTAACATTATCAAGTACCACTCTTAACATTATCAAGTACCACACTTAACATTATCAAGTACCATTCTTAACATTATCAAGTACCATTCTTAACATTATCAAGTACCATTCTTAACATTATCAAGTACCACACTTAACATTATCAAGTACCACTCTTAACATTATCAAGTACCACTCTTAACATTATCAAGTACCACTCTTAACATTATCAAGTACCACACTTAACATTATCAAGTACCACTCTTAACATTATCAAGTACCATTCTTAACATTATCAAGTACCACACTTAACATTATCAAGTACCACTCTTAACATTATCAAGTACCACTCTTAACATTATCAAGTACCACTCTTAACATTATCAAGTACCACACTTAACATTATCAAGTACCACTCTTAACATTATCAAGTACCATTCTTAACATTATCAAGTACCACACTTAACATTATCAAGTACCACTCTTAACATTATCAAGTACCACTCTTAACATTATCAAGTACGACTCTTAACATTATCAAGTACCACTCTTAACATTATCAAGTACCATTCTTAACATTATCAAGTACCATTCTTAACATTATCAAGTACCACTCTTAACATTATCAAGTACGACTCTTAACATTATCAAGTACCATTCTTAACATTATCAAGTACCATTCTTAACATTATCAAGTACCACTCTTAACATTATCAAGTACCACTCTTAACACTGATAAGCTTAAATATTTTTAAAGGGGTGGACCGGTAAGCCAGCGGAAGGCCTCGGTCAGATGACCAAAGCTCCAAAGGCGGGTCATCATCTGACTAAGACCCGCGTCAGGAAACAGGACAAGTGTTTCCTGACAAACCTTTCCTAACCTAACCTAACCTAACCTAACCTAACCTAACCTAACCTAACCTAACCTAACCTAGCCTAACCTAACCTAACCTAACCTAACCTAACCTAACCTAACCTAGCCTAACCTAACCTAACCTAACCTAACCTAACCTAACCTAACCTAACCTAACCTAGCCTAACCTAACCTAACCTAACCTAACCTAACCTAACCTAACCTAACCTAACCTAACCTAGCCTAACCTAACCTAACCTAACCTAACCTAACCTAACCTAACCTAGCCTAACCTAACCTAACCTAACCTAACCTAACCTAACCTAACCTAGCCTAACCTAACCTAACCTAACCTAACCTAACCTAACCTATCGATAAGTTTGTCAGTGAGAAGATAATCCTAAAGTCTGGTTACAGGGGAAACTGAAATAATTATATTTCAAAGAAAAATGTTTGCTATATATTTCATAATTTCAAAATTATGTTCGTTAGAAAGAAATTTCACAGCAAAATGTTATATATGTATCCAGGAAATTTGTTTGTATGAAATATATTTCAAACCAAACTGTTAGATATGTATTATTTTATATAAGTAATCGAATTTCTGTTTATAAGACATATTTCAAATTAAATCGTCTGTTGTCTTTGGTTTCATTTTATATATCATCACTCAAAAAATGAAATGGTCCACTATATTTTTATAATTGGGTTGGAGGTCCGTGGGCTGAAAAGAGTTGAGAACCAGTGCTCTACAGCATCCAGGACCTTGTCATAGTGGTCCAGTAGCTGGGACAGGCAGGAGCGACCTGTTCTAAACCCGTGTTGCCCTGGGTTGTGTAACTGATGGGTATCTAGGTGGCTGGTGATCTTGCTTCTTAGAACCCTTTTAAAGATGTTTGTGATATGGGATGTTAGTGTTACCGGTCTGTAGTTCTTTGCAATTGCTTTACTGCCACTTTTGTTGTTTTTAGTGAGTGTGGGATGACCCTTGTGTCCATGTTCCTTCTCCATAGAATGCTGAAGGCACGTGACAGGGGCTTCTTGCAATTCTTGAGGAACATTGAGTTCCATGAGTCTGGGCCTGGGGCAGAGTGCATGGGCATGTCATTTATTGCCTTTACAAAGTCTTGTGGTGTTGGGATAATATCAGAGATTTTTGAAATGACCAAATTTGGGGTCTCGTTCATAAAGAATTCATTTGGAATGTCGACCCTTAGTCTGGGTAGCGGCTCGCTAAACACTGAGTCATATTGGGACTTTAGTATCTCACTCATTTCTTGACTGTCATTTGTGTGTGTCCCATCTCGCCTAAGCAGAGGCCCAATACTGGGTGTTGTTTTACCCTTAGATTTGGCATGAGAGAAGAAGTATTTTATTTCATTTTCCAATTTCCTTTATGGCTTTTAGTTCTTCTTGCGATTCTTGTCTCTTGTAAGATTCCTTCAGATTAAGTACGGTATTTGCTATTTCACTTACCAGTGCCTCCCTTTGTATTTCAGATATATTGGCCCCTCTTAGCAGCTCTGTGATTCTTCGCTTTCATCTGTATAGGGAGCGTCTCTCTCTTTCTAGTTTACATCTTCTCTTTCTTTTCCTTGATGGAATGTGCCTTGAGCAGATCTCAAGAACCACAGAGTTATTTTTTTCTAGACAAAGGTCAGGATCTGTGCTGTTTAGGATATCTTCCCAGCTTTTTTCATTTAGGACATGGTTGACTTGTTCCCATTGTATGTTTTTGTTATTGAAGTTGAATTTTGTGAAGACACCCTCATAACTTATCACATTCTGCTGGTCAGGAACCCTGTGCATACATGTCTGTACCTCTATTATGTTGTGATCTGAGTGTATTGTCTTTGATACGGTTATTTTACGTGTCAGATCGTCGTTGTTAGTGAAGATGAAGTCCAGCGTGTTTTCTAGTCTTGTAGGCTCTAATATTTGCTGGTTTAAGGCGAACTTGGTGCAGAGATTTAATAGCTCGTGTGTGTGTGAATCTTCATCTGAGCTGCTTCCTGGGGTGATCTCTGCTAAAATATTATCTGCTACACTCCTCCATTTTAGGTGTCCCAAGTTGAAATCTCCCAGTAGCAGTAGGACTGGGCATTGAATGGTAGGACTGGGCATTGTATGGTAGGACATGGCATTGTATTGTAGGACTGTGTATTGTATGGTAGGACTAAGCATTGCATGGTAGGAATGGGCATTGTATTGTAAGAGTGTGTGTGGTAGGACTGAGCATTATATGGTAGGAATGGGCATTGTATGGTAGGACTGTGTATTGTATGGTAGGAATGAGCATTGTATGGTAGGACTGTGTATTGTATGGTAAGACTGGGCATTGTATGGTAGGACTGGGCATTATATGAGGGGATTGGGAGTTGCATGGGAGGACTGGGAATATGCATCTTGGTTTTGTAGTGGTATGGTGTATTTACTGGATGACTCTGGTAGCACCATTAAGAGAGAGAGAGAGAGAGAGAGAGAGAGAGAGAGAGAGAGAGAGAGAGAGAGAGAGAGAGAGAGAGAGAGAGGAGGGGGGCTGGAACATAGTCTTACAGCATAATAATATCGTGATAAAGTCAGTTGATCAAGTAAAAATGCTGGCCCACAGATAGCTCTAACTTCATCGTGTTCCCTACTTGTATATTTCATAACAGTAAAAATGCTTTCAAATGAGGTGATGTAGGTAACAGCTCTTAGCTTGTCAATAAAGTTAGAAATCCTTAAATAGTCAATAGCTTGTGAACAAAGTTAGGGATCCTCAACCTAACCTTAAAGAGAGAAAGAGAGAGAATTAGAGAGCTTATCAAACAAGCTTGGATCAATGTGTTTGAGAGACATCACAAAAGACGTATAATTGGATGTGAGTCCCCGGCACTGTAAGGTAATCACAAACACGTAATCACACACCATTCAGTTTGAGTGGTCTCCTGTAAGCTCAGAGGCTTCCACAGTGTATAACTCTGTTCTTCAAGGCACAGTGCTCACCCCACTTCTCTTTCTTATACTCATTTCAGACAGACACACAAATGATGCCACTGTATGATCCACTGCAGGCGATACTTGAGGTAGGTAACATCCGTTGAGAACACAGCAAATCTCTATGCAAATATAAACCAGGGCTTCCACTTGTTCCGCTATGGCGCTATTGAGAGAGAGAAAAAAACAGAAGCAGAGACTAAAACGGAGTCGAAGTAGTCAGCAGAGCGGAAGATTAATGCGAGAGTTTGAGAAGTGACAATGACATTATATATTCAATAATCACAAAAATATTACTGGTACAACTGCTAGGAACATGATAGGGTGGATAACTAGAACCTTTAAAACAAGAAAGGAGTAGCAGGTATAGAAGGTGCGGATGTGGCAGCTGCAGGTGTGTGAGGAGTAGCAGGCGTAACAGGTGTGTAAGGTGTAGCAGGTGTAACAAGTACAAGTGAGCATATCTTAAGACCTGTTCTATGAAATGTTGGTGGGGTTGTTTATCATCTTAATGGTGTGTTACTCATGCCTCCGTCTCTATTATTCGCACACCTGCGTGTGTGTGTAAGTGTGTGTGTGTGTGTGTGTGTGTGTGTGTGTGTGTGTGTGTGTGTGTGTGTGTGTGTGTGTGTGTGTGTGTGTGTGTGTGTGTGTGTGTGTGTGTGTGTGTGTGTGTGTGTGTGTGTGTGTGTGTGTGTGTGTGTGTGTGTGTGTGTGTGTGTGTGTGTGTGTGTGTGTGTGTGTGTGTGTGTGTGTCAGCGCGCACGTGCGTGTTTTTTTGTGTGTATATTCACCTACCTATATGTGGTTGCAGGGGTCGCGTCTTAGCTCCTGGCCCAGCCTCTCAACTTAACACCTGCCAGATTCACTCTCCAAGCCCTATCGTACCTGCTCGTAAAAACCATGTATGGAGTCTGCCTTCACCACTTCTTCGTCGCGATCATTCCACTTCTCGACGCACCCTGAGGCTGAAGAAGTACTTCCTGACAGCCACATCTTCGCATCTTCTGTCGTATTCTCTTAAATCTGCCTCTCGCACTGGGTCGTCTTGAGAGATTTATCGTAGCACTGTTTCTCTTCCGCTCTTTACCCTTCCTTTCTCGTCTCTGTTTCCCCCTCAACCATGTAGTTGAACTTTTGCTAACAAGCAGGTTGTTGCTGCCAGCAGACGACACATATACGAAGTTGAAAAGTGCAAGTGGCACTTTTCGACTTCCACTCTTCATGAATCAGACTCGTCTACTCTCACATCTGCTATGTTTGTCATCCATCCATCTATCCATCACTAAGTTGAGTGGTGTTATGGTCTAGTGCGACTATCTACCAAGTAATCTTTCTACTCATTAACATATTCACATATATCTACTCATCCTCATCCCGGAAATGTAAACACATATTTAGTATAATGTGATCCTTTATTGATAACGTTTCGCCCACACAATGAGCTTTTTCAAGTCACAAACAGATCTGTTTATGACTTGAAAAAGCTCACTGTGTGCGCGAAACGTTCTCAATAAAGGATCACATTATACTGCATATGTGTTTATATTTCCATTGTGTCGGTATTTTATACCATTTATTTCCATCCTCATCCCACAGTCTCCACACCACTCCACGACCCTTACACATCCACCTACCCACTCGCACCATTCTCCAACCTCTATCTACAAAGGCTCCTCGAGCCTCTTCTCACATCCCTATCCATCTACAGACCTTCACATAGCGCCCCCCCATCCCCCCATCCGACAGCGGGGACACTCTAAACCTCAACCGGTCAGTAAAACTCAGTCTATCATACGTCAGTCACGAGATTCACGTACAAAGGGGGCAGGTGGAAGATAAATCCCTCTACTCCTCAGCCTTCCCGGTGTCGCTCCCTATCAAGCGCAACACGACGCCGCCGGAACGACCAAAAACATTATTGCCCTTGTGACTGCATAACTCCAATGTCCTTATTGTGGGTGGGACACGTGTCCTATATCCTAGACACTGGTGTCGGCGGGCAGGGACACAGTAGGGGACATGCAGAGGCTCCTGAGTGGCCCTAAAGAAAGCCATTCTCTGGCTCATTTGTGTACCATTGACTTGGTTGACTGAGTGGCCGCCCCGCGGACGCTCGCTCAGCACATCACACAACCCTCGCTATGCTCACCTGTAAACACCGCTATGCTCACCTGTATACACCGCTATGCTCACCTGTATACACCGCTATGCTCACCTCTATACACCGCTATGGTCACCTGTATACACCGCTATGGTCACCTGTATACACCGCTATGGTCACCTGTATACACTGCTATGCTCACCTGTATACACTGCTATGCTCACCTGTATACACTGCTATGCTCACCTGTATACACCGCTATGCTCACCTGTATACACTGCTATGCTCACCTGTATACACTGCTATGCTCACCTGTATACACTGCTATGCTCACCTGTATACACTGCTATGCTCACCTGTATACACTGCTATGCTCACCTCTATACACCGCTATGGTCACCTGTATACACCGCTATGGTCACCTGTATACACTGCTATGCTCACCTGTATACACCGCTATGGTCACCTCTATACACCGCTATGGTCACCTGTATACACCACTATGGTCACCTGTATACACTGCTATGCTCACCTGTATACACCGCTATGGTCACCTGTATACACTGCTATGCTCACCTGTATACACCGCTATGGTCACCTGTATACACCGCTATG